>NC_142185.1:13453728-13604954 GCF_026936395.1 Plectropomus leopardus | reverse complement strand
CAAGAAATCTGTAAAAAGGTGACAAGATTACTTGAAAATATGCAAAAACAGAAAAGTAAAATACCAAACATGAAAATTACCCTTAAAAAGTACTGTGATAATTCCAAATATGCAATAATAATTGTTATTATATTCATTTGTATAATTCTCCAATAACCTCCCTCTTTTAAAAACTAATTTTCCTGTTGCTTTCTTGTCACTCTTTTTTGTAGTTTGTGGGACTTTTCTTGCCAAGATAATTTTAAACAGGAATTTAATTGCATCATGATTGGACAATATCTGGCTCCAATTTCCGCCTCTGCGTGTGGATTTCCTCCTTCAATGTGTTTATTCACTAACAGACATAAACAGTAATGTGTTATTTGTTCTTTTTCTGTCATATTTGTATCTCACCACTGAAGCTTCTCCGCTTTCTTGTGTGACATTTCCATTTTGCGCAATACCTGGAGTTGGAGCCACGCTGTTATATCTGCCAGAAAGCTGAGAGTTCCAGCTGTTTTACACACAGATGGAAAGCACGGCTAGAGATTAGTCATAGACTGCAGATATCAGGGGTATAAAACATCACTAAATGCAGCTAAGGCTGTGTGTGTGTGTGTGTGTGTGTGTGTGTGTGTGTGTGTGTGTGTGTGTGTGTGTGTGTGATGGCACAGTGACCTCTGTCTGCTCAGGCGTCAGGGTGGGCTCTTTAGTTTCAGTAACCTGCCCAAGAATAGACAGCGAGTGTGACAGGAGGGGGGTGAGTGTGTGAGTATGTGAGAGAAAAAAGAGCAAGAGTGGATGTGGGAATGAGAGAAAGAGGGTGTGTGTGTGTGAATGTGAGGGAGAGAGGGAGAGTACTCCCAGTGCAGTCTGATCAGTGTTTCAGTCTCCCTCTTGCTATGTGGATTACAGCTCCCACTGCTTACTGGATTGCTATTACTGGAAACTTGTATTGGACAAACAGAGGGGATTTCTATTGGAGTGTTTGACAGCAGGGACTTTAATACAGGTGCTAGCTGGACTTCTGCAGTTAATTCAGACTGTTGTACCCAAGTATGGAGATAAACGGTCGTGTCCTGCCGCCTTCAATACCTGAGGATGGAGAAGCCCCGGACCATGTTCATCATGGGGAGATGAATGGGTACCACCAGAGGCTTCAGGGCGGTGATGGGGGAGAGGATGAGGTGCCAGTGTCCAAGTCCCAGAGACGAAAGAGTGATGTCAAAGTCTATAAGGAGTTTTGTGATTTTTATGCTCGCTTGTAAGTACACAGTTTGGAGGACAGGCACACTGCAGTGTGTTATCAACCATTATGAACTTTTTCCCACGTGACAACACTAGTCCCTTAATCATACCTAGTGATGTTTTTTTATTATTACTTTTATATATAAGAGGTTTCACCATAACAATCCTATTACAATGCAGTATGAAAAGATTTTTCTCAGCAGCCAATGAAACTAGTTGTTTAAAGAAGCTGCTGATCCATCAAAAAGTATGAGGTTAATATGGCTTTAATGTCATTGTTGTTAGGATGTTTCGTTGTCAGGGACACACCTCCACTCTCAGTTGTCATTATCCATAGTAACTGTAGAGCGAGTGTCACAGAGCACAGACAGGGACAGGAGTTCTGGTTGTGATTTTTGTGTGATGCTATCACAGAGTAAGAATAGCACATTTTTGGAACTTGACATGCCAGTTAAACAGAAAACAGGAAAAGTGGCACCAGGTACGTGTGTGTTAAAGAATTTGGTCTGCTCATACACTGACATGGTATTAGCTCACTGAGCTTACTATGGTGTTACAGAATGTAAAGAATTCTGATGAAGCCGGGGTTACCAGCAAGTCTGATATGCGTAAGCTGCCTTAGGTACCGTGTTTGTGCAGGAATAGCTCTGAACACCACAGGACGGAGCACACAGGAAGGGCTATTTTGGTGCCAAGTTGTTATGCAAAGTAGAATATGCCAACTGGCATTCCAAGTATGTGTGCATGAGGAGCAGGAAGGCTATATATATGTACTATATTTCTGACTGATCTGACCTCAACTTAGGCTGTAGGAAAACATGGAAGCAGGGTCACCCACAGGTTTGTGAAGAAACATTTTGAAGCCTGGAGTTTTCTTTCTCAGTGTTGGAGACAAAAAAAAATCCAATTTTGGGTGGTGCTAGAGCTCAGGTGGGACGAGCACTCAGCAGAGGTGATGGTAACCTGTCAGTCATTGAGACATTAAAATCCCTATGTGTGGTATTTAAAAATGTCTGATTTCAGTGACATCTTGTTGTGTTACGTAAAACGCAGACTTTTTCACTAAAATTTGGAATGTGGCACGTGTTGTATTCAGATGTATATGTCACTCATTCCTTTGCACAAATTTGGAATTGTGGCTTTAACTTCTAAGTTAAAGAAAACTCAATTTTAAAATAATGTTACATGCAGTCAGGGCAGGGTATCATTTAAAAAATTACACCACCAATACCAGTACCCTTAAAGTGATACTGATACTAATAAAGTACTTCATTCGATACGCAGAATTTGACGGAGTGGCATGTAGTGTATGGAAGCACAGTCACATGGATTTTTCAACATCCCAACCTACTTTTGTCTGTCTGGTTAAAATTAATATCTGTTTTTGCCACAAACTTTTGCCATGAACAAGTATTGAATTTATGCATTATATTTTGTAAAAATCTTTGTGGTAGATGTCACACAAACCCTGAACACTCAAAAACAGAGGTACAGGAGTACCATCTTTAACATATGTTCCTGTACATTCTGGCCCACAATAAAAATAAAAAGCAGTTTTGTGATTAGTTTAAGGCAGTGGTTCTCAACCCTTTTCCTTAAGGAACCCCTTTTCTATCATTGAGTAAGCTGAAGATTTGGACTCCAAATAAGTGACCAATTTTATTGATATTTAATATTATATTCAGTGCATAATAATAACAGCACAGAACAGCTGATAAACTGCACAGTTATCCCAAATAGTTGATGCAGTAACTGCAAGAAGATTGTGTGAAATGAAAGATTTAGATTACATTTGAGCTGATTATTTCCCATGAAAGTTACATTGGAGATAGTTTTCCTGATATCTCTCTGTTTTTTTCTGTATTTACATTTTATTTTTATTTTTAACAATTACACTTAATAGGCTACATTTTTGGCAAATTCAGTATTTTCTTCTGCCTTGTTTTGCCATTGTTCTATCAGCTATTTGTTTTTTTTGTTTTTTTTTTGGTGCAAACTTTTCTAATGTAAGGTAAGGCTGTTAAGTAAAGAGTGAAGGATCTGTTTATATAACTTGTGTTCAGGTCTTATCGTGCTCTTATCGAGATTCATTTTTAATTTATATCCTGAATAATGTACATTTTAAAAATGGCAATTTCACATAGTTTACAAAAACAAACTAAATGACATAGATGCCTACTTTATATTTTTTTTTAAAAAAAGCTTTCTTACACCTCCCAAAATCAAGAAGGCCTCACGACCCCACATGAAGATTAGCGACCCCTGGTGCAGGCCGGGAACTCCAGGTTGGGAACCATTGATTTAAGGTAGAACTTTATATCTGTCCAAAACTGTGTTTTAGACAGCAACTACTAAACATACTGCTGGGTCAATAAACTGTTTGATGAACCTGGATGGTGCAGGGGGACAAAGCAATTTGCCACCACTGTGAGGTCAAAGGTCAGTTGGCAGTTGGTGGCAAGCTGGTGAGGGATCATGTCCATCACACAACACTAACTATGCCCTCAGACTAACTGGTCTCGCTATACATTTTTTCTCCTGTCTTAATCTGAGCTGTTAGTCGGTGTTGCAGTAGTAAGGACTGTGAGAATTAGCCTTTGCATTTAATGAAGAAAAGGCTTGTCTCTCACTCATGCAGGGTGCTAAAGGGAGATAGCAGGGGGGAAATGCCTAAGGGATGTGTCACTTCCTCTCCAAAATCCTTTGGATAGGGCAAGACTGTCTCTATGTGTGATATCGGGCCACACAGGGTATATCTAGAACAATATGTGTTTGATAAGCTTGTGAGGTGTGGCCCCAGATAAATGCTGTGCCTATTCCTGCATCTTGTTTCAATGTAATCAGTGCATCAAAAAGGGTATGCCAGTAACCCCTTTTTTTTTTTTTTAAAAATGCCTATTCTGAAAGACATGTGGTAGAGCTGAAATGTGCATTGTTAAAACAATGAGTAATTTAGAGGGGAAACCCCCAGAATAAGAAGTGATGAGCAGTTTGAGTTTTTGGAATTCTTGTTAATTTTCCAAATTGATCTAACCAAGTTAATATGAACAGATGGTATCACTCCAAAAAAAATCTAACATGGTTGTGTGTGTGTGTGTTGCCTGGATACACTTTGGTATTCTGACCTTTCAAAAAAGCAGAGACGCCAGGATGGTCCCACCATTCTCTCTTCCTTTTTCCACCTCTCTTCCAACAACTCTGTGTGCAACATGACCCCATTTCCTTCCAGTTCAATGATGCAGTGTTGATATTGTGTGCATCAGCATTGGTACTTTTGCTGTTAATCAATTTGTATGTTAAAGTTTTGAACATTAGCCGCTTGTGCATGGTTCGGAACAATTGAATCGTATTATTTTTATGCTTACTTTGATAGAATCATCAAGGATATACAGTTAAGCATAAATCTGTAATACAAGTAGGCCTGGGCAATATGTTGAGGTATACCATGAGATGATATAGTCCAGAATTGCCCAACTGTTGGATTACTTCAGGCCAGTCAGATACATACTGGATCAATCTGGCAACCAAAAATTCTGGCAGCTGTGAGCAGCTTTAAGTGATAGCGTAACTTCCTTTCTCTCAAATTCCCAAACCTTGTCAACAACTATAAAAACGACATGTTGTAAATTTAATCTGATGCACCACTCAGCAGCTGTATTGCACATTTTTCAAGATAACAATGTTTTCTAATCTAAAAGAGGCCGAGACCCAAGACCAGTATTTATCAGGTGCATGAAGGGTTCTTGTTGAGTATGTGAAGGATATAAATATCAATAACCATCACTAGTCAAGGCCTAGTCAGATTTTTTCTAGTACTAAGCTCTAATTTAAGTGAATTTAAAGGTTTTTTAATATCTATGTGACTAACTAACAAATGTGATTATGAGCAGGGAAAAAAGGTATAAACAAAAATGTTTTATGAAGCCTTCAGGCAGATTTTTGGGTGTGACCACATTTTGTTTCAGGTTCTGGCACTAGTGCCTCCAACATAAAAATAATTAGCCTGGGGCTCCACCCTGTTGGTTTATTAGTCATGTTTTGCAGAAGGCAGTAAAACAATTCTGATTGTTTCATGAAAATGCAGGAATGGCTTCATATGTCATACTAACTTTCTGACTCACCAGATTTGTCCGTAAAACAGCAATCAGAATAGTGTTTGTTCCATGATATTGACCCACACTGTGCATACATCACAAACACATACACTGCTGACACTGAGCAGATTAATAAACACTCAACTCTCAAAATACAACATGTACAGATCCCACCTCAGTGATCCCCACACCCTGATAAGCACCGCCAAAATAAACCTAGAACCAAGATACTGTGTTTGCATGGACTGATAACCTCTTACATCACATTTTCCCCATTCGCCTCATTTCTCCTTGTGCTTAGTACGTCTTACAGATGTTTTTATGACAGGAGAAACATGAGATGAATGTTAAAATATTGATGTGTCCTGACATGACCTTCAAAATAAACTGAGGTTCCACACGTTGAAAAGAAGCTAAATAAATGTGACAATTTAAAAGCTTTGATACCAAAATAACAAAATAAAATCTCATTATCCACTCTGTTGTATTGGTTGCAGAAAGATTTGTTCTGTAAATATGTCATTTCCTGCCTGTAAGACATGAACATCTTTTTTGATCCTGATCATTTTTTGCTCTCCTCTCAGCAACATGGCCAACGCTCTGGCCAACGCCATGTGTGAGCGCTGCAAGAGTGGCTTTGCCCCAGCGGAGAAGATAGTGAACAGCAACGGGGAACTTTACCATGAGCAGTGCTTTGTGTGCGCCCAGTGTTTCCAACAGTTCCCAGAGGGACTCTTCTATGAGGTAACACTTTGTCTTTATGTCTTTTTAGTGTGACATTCATCATCTAAGAAAAGATGCTGCGCAGGAACTGACAGGTTTAAATACACTACATAGCAGAAGGCAATGCATTGCAATAAACATAGTCATTGCAGATGGTTTGGACTTTATTTTAGCTAATGTGGATCAGTGAAAAATTGACTGCCTAAAAACACTGCAGTGCGCAGCTCATATCCACTTGCTGCATGACCTGCAGTTAAGATGAGTACACAGTTAACATTAAAGCATGTAAGGATAGGTCAACAGGTTCAGGAGATTTTTGATTTTATTGCCTGAAGGCAGAAGTTGCTCTGAAAAGATGAATGTAACCATGGTTACACTCTTCTTTTCTGCCTAAAATAAATTTCAAATGGCTGTGTTGGGTGAATGAACTGGCTGTTTCTTTCCAGACAGTTAGATCACTGTTTAGTGCAAGGCTGCTGTTAGTGCACATTCCTCAGACAAAGAAACATATGGTCCTGCCGAGGTAAATAAAGACGTGTGAACACAACCTTAAAGGCACAGTTCACCCCAAAATCAAAAATACATATTTTTCCTCTCATATGTAGCGCTATTTATCATTGTAGATTGTTTTGTTATAAATAATGAGTATTGGAGATAACAGCTGTAAAGATCTCTCCCTTTTCTCCCATATAATGGAATTAGATGGCACTGGGCTTGTGGTGCTCAAAGTGCCCATAAAATACATTTAAAAATAGAATAGCAATGTCTCTTTCCAGAAACCATGATCTGTTTACTCAAGATAATCCACAGACCTTGTTTTGAGCAGTTTCATGTAGTAACTATTTTCTTTCTACTGAACTACACCCACCAACTGTATTCACAAACACAAATAACTAAATATATGGTTGGTATCACCATCATCATCTATCTACTAATGGATAAGAGGCTCGTGCTTGTGACAGCGTGAGATGTAATCTTTAATGGCGTTCTCCTCGGCTGAGCTGTAACATCAGCTAGCTCAGTGGTGCTAGGTGAGCTAGCAGTAGTTGCACACTTCCCTCTGCGCAGTAATACGGTTGGTAGTTCGGTAGAAAGAAAATAGTTCCTACACGAAACTGCTGTCTAGTTTTTGTATTTTTTGGTGCTTTGAGCACCAAAAGCCAAATGTCATCTAGTTCCAATATACTGGAGAGAAGTCAAAACATCTCTACTGCTGAAATCTCCAACACTCAGCAACTCATGCCAAAACAATATAGATTCATAAATAGCGGTACAGGTAAGAGGTAAAATATCTCCTTCTGATTTGGTGGTGAACTATCTCTTTAATGCAATTTAATTTTAGAAAGCCCATTCCAGGAAGCTGTTTGCTCATCAGCCTTGACACAAGGCCAGATGTTTCTCCGGCAGGCCCCAGAGAATCTGATGCTCCTTTCAGTCAGTTTATCAAAGAGAAGGTGTCTCTAATGCTCCGATCAATATGAACATCAATGCAAAGAGCACTGCATTAACCTCTCGTCCCTGTAAATAATTTTACCTGTTGCCATAAATAAACAGCCTACTGAATGCAAAGACTATCTCAGTGTTGAGCAATAGTAGCTTGATTCTTGTTTTTGACGTAGGATTGTACTGATTTTTAGTTTGTAGATTTGAGGTGGAAAGAAAATAAACCTCACCAAGAGAGAGAGTTACAATAATTTTTACTATAGAAATTAAAAAAGATGGTTTCTGACATCCTCAATACATGTGTTGTATTAAGCAGTGTGAATCTGTGGTGCAGTGATGGCGGTTTGTAATACCACAGTGTTCTTCCACTACAGTATATAGCCATGCTTGCACAGATGCGGAAATGTGACTTGGGACATGTGATTTAGATATTTAAGCCCACATCTGCATTTTGTGATGCACATTTACACAGACAGAAAGATAAAATAAAGAAAGATTATTTGCCAAATAATGCCATGCAGGTCATCCTACATTGTTATGTTAACTCTTATGAGCTTGCTACTCCAAAATGTTCTTGTTGGCAGCTGCTGTCATTAACTGTAATGACTCTTCAAGTCTCTCTCTCGACTGTTTTTTGTAATAATTTGATTCCTCAATTATAACAGCTTCAGCCTAAAGGACCTACACTTTTATTCAAAAAATACTACAATAATAAAACTTAATGAATTGAGTAACATTTTTAGCTGTGGGCATGTTGGTTCTGCCATTTTTCATCAACATAACATAGTGTTACATTAGTAAGAATGTTATGATCTATTTGTGCATAAAGAGAGAGATATTTTTTTTAGGATTGTAGAGTTTACTGTTGTTGCTATTATGTTGTGTTAAATAATTGCTATGTGTTTGAATAACTGCATGCAAACTGTTTGAATTCTGTTGACAGTTTGAAGGCAGGAAATACTGCGAACATGACTTTCAGATGCTGTTCGCTCCCTGCTGCCACCAATGTGGTAAGTACAGGAACTGCAGTAACAGAGAGAATATACCATTCATTCATTTTCTCTACTTGACCTTACCTGTTCAGGGTCATATGAAGATGGAACTTGGAGTGTATCCGTGAACATGTTCTCCATGATCTTCTGTTTATTTCTAAGGGGAGTTCATCATTGGCCGTGTGATCAAGGCCATGAACAACAGTTGGCATCCAGACTGTTTCTGCTGTGATATCTGCCAGGCTGTGCTTGCTGATGTTGGATTTGTTAAGAATGCTGGAAGGTCAGTTTCTCTACAACCAGTGGACTACAAGCTGAGCCTTAAAAAAGAAAGCCCTTTGTTAGTCTTCTTCACTGGTGTGGTAGTCAGGGACAAAGTGTAGTGCTGCAGCAAATGTGAAGTGACACACAGAGAACAAAAGAGATGCAGACAAGAGTTTGGATTTTTCAATGCTTCTGTTTTAGTTGCACTTCACAACTAGTTGACATTGTTCCGATCCTTTCTCTCCCACCTTTCCTGTCCGTCTACAACTGTCCTGTCATTTAAGGCAAAAAATGCCCCCCAAAAATAAAAAAAACTTTCAAGGTGAAATGCGTAAGTTGGCTGACCACAGTTTGAGTCACAGTAAGGTGCGAGTTCAGCACAGCGGGGGAAAAAATGCGCAAGCAACCATTTCTTTTTATTATTTTGAACACACAGTAATCCAAGTGTAACAGAAAGACAAAATCCTCTTACTGGGGACTGAGATAATATTTAACCACCAGCAACTTTGGGGTGCCCGGTAGCTCAGTGGATAGAGCAGCGCCCCATATACAGAGGCTGTATCCTCGCCGCAGCAGCCGCAGGTTTGAGTCCAGCCCCGGCCCTTTGATGCATGCCCCCCGCCCCACTCTTTCTCCCCCTTTCATGCTCAAACTGTCCTGTTCATTAAAGGGAATTAAAGCCAAAAAAAAATCATCTTTTTTTAAAAAAAAAACAAAAACACTGGCCACTTTGATAAATAAATGTCATTATAACAAAAAAAAAACATTTCAAACACTTATGAGTTACACTGTATGAACTCCGGAAAAAACATTTTCATAAAGGAAACCGGTCACAACAGGCTATAAAACTGAAAGGCATCACTTAATAATAAAAAGAAACTTGTGCTTTAGAAAGGCTGTTTCAATGAGTTCCACCTTGGCTTTATATTTAAAGCACCCAAACATTTATCATCATGATGATCGACAGATCTGGGTAATGCTGTCAAATATGATTTTGATGTGTTTCCATTCACATCCCCTACAACGGTGGAGCGACGCCGACCCACTGCCCTCATCTTACACACAACTCTTGTCACTGCCGTTGTAGTTGTATGGGAACCTGCAGTTGGGTGATTGAGTTCAGTTTAATTTGTGTTTGTCATTGTTTGACTTGCACGCCGATCCACTTTTTCGTGCTCATGTCAGCACACGTTGCTAACAGCGTACAGCAAAAAGGTTTCCAATTGAAACTCACACTTGTGAAATGTGGTTCCACATTACGTGCATCAGTCTACATTCCATATAGTCTGCATGCGGCTGCGTACACCGAACCATGACTCATGTTTAGTGACGTTTTGGTGAGAATGCACGAATCAGTGCAGCCCTCGAACACAGATACTTTACTGATCAAACTAATGGGATCAACAATGCGTAAAATCAAGTATCTTTTTGTCTTTCCTTTTGTCGGTCATTTTCTTCCCTCATCTGTTCCTCTCTCTCCCATCAGGCACCTGTGTCGTCCATGTCACAACAGAGAAAAAGCGCGGGGCCTTGGCAAGTACATCTGTCAGAAGTGTCACGCCATTATTGAGGAGCAGCCTCTCCTGTTCAAGAATGACCCGTACCACCCTGATCACTTCAACTGCAACAACTGCGGGTAAACACACACACACGCAAACCTGTCCAGCTGTGTTAGTTTCGAGATCCATTGAGAGCATAAGAGCATAAAGGCAGTGGGAGGACAGGGTCATGCTGCAGTAGATGGCGGGTGCAAGCTGCGTCAGGTTGTGAGTTGTCCTGAAAACGCCTCAAGACTTACAGAAAGAAGTCTTTTAGTAAGGATCACGCTTCATTTGTTGTGCAGTCATGATGCTTTCAGGTTTATGCACACTTTGATGGATCCAGTATATTAAATATACAGTGATAAGACAAATTATCCATGTTTATCATAACATTCAAATGTTTTTCACTGATGAAGTGTTTTTATCATGAAATCCAACAAAATAATAAGTGCATCTATACAAACTTCAAACATATACTAAACACATGCAGCTCTTATTTTAATTACCATCAAAACACATTAGCAGGTAATATTACATGCAGAGCTGTCAATCTGCCGCAACATGACTAACTAAAGACTGCTCTCTGGTGGAGAAACTATGTCATTGCAACTGCATGTATGCTAGTGTGCAGACTACTGAAAATAGTTGAAAGTAGTTAATTAGTTGAAGTTACTAATTACTTCTCTCAAAAGTAATTGAATTACTCTGAATTACTGCATATGAAAGTAAGTTGATAGGAAAAGTAACATTTGCTTTCCTTTTGAATATCTGGTTCAATGCCCTCATTAATCCACACATAGGTCTGCTGTTTCAGTGTTGCTATGGCACAGTGTGGGACAAAAAATGTATCTTTGATTGCACCCATTATAACTATGATGAAAAATAAGTATGGAACAATAAAGCACACTAGATATGTTGTTGTCTTCTGTGCTTAGCTTAGTAGAAGCTTGTTATGTTGCATGATGCTTCATACGATTACATCATAGTCAAGTGTTGTTTCCCTCTTTTTCTGCAGTAAGGAGCTGACAGCTGATGCAAGGGAGCTAAAGGGGGAGCTCTACTGTCTGCCCTGCCATGACAAGATGGGCGTCCCCATCTGCGGAGCCTGTAGGAGACCCATCGAGGGCCGTGTGGTTAATGCCATGGGCAAGCAGTGGCACGTGGAGGTACGATATTTAACTATTGAAAACCTTAGGAGACACAACTTTAATGTCTATACTGGATTCACTCTCACGTTCATGAAGGTGAAATTGTGATTGTGTTTATTTGTTTGGTGTTGTCTGTTGTGGTCGTTTCTATGTTCTGTTTGAAATCATTATTACTCTGTTTTATATTTATGTAAACAGAAATCTCTGACATTCCCAACATTTGCAGTTATTCTCTAATGGATTTCCTGCTTAAATACATCTTCATATTTGAGGAACTGAAATATGCAATTATTCATTCTTGGTATAAGTTCACTTTAATGTGTGCTTTATGTCTGACTGATATTTTTCCCAGCTTTATCTCCACAGTTTTGTTCAGTGCGCTCCATCTCCGCTCTGTATACATCATCATTCCTCCATCAACTGTCTCTTTGTTTTAGCCTCTTTGGCTTCATCCCACCACTTCTTTCAATCTGTTCACATTTTATGTCCATTTTCCTGTCTTCCACACGTAGCATCATGTGTGCACTGTGTGTGAGCGCCCATTTCAGGGCCACCCATTTTATGAACGAGGTGGTCGTGCCTATTGTGAGAGACACTTTGACATGGTGAGGGGATTAAGGATTGGCCTGTCGTTGACTGCTGCACCATGTCTCACTTCTCCCTGCCTGGCTAGAATCTCCCAGCGTCCGTACAACAGTTACACTAATATATACCTTAACTACCAAATGGCATCTGTCGTTCCAACACTTTAGTCTGGAGCATGATCTGCAGGCCAGACTGATATAAACGTATGTCTTGATGCCAGGCCATATTTTCAGCCCAGTTACTTCACTTAAGTTCCAATATTAAGTTGTCAATATTTGTGTTAGAGGTGGGGGGGGGGCGGGTCAATACAGTGTAGTTTTGGGATATTTTTCATAGCAATATTGTATTGGTTCAGAGATGCCAAGTATCAATATTTGTTTAAATATGAATTATTAATATTCAAAATAAAAATTAAACTTTTGTTAGCCTCATATAACTTTAAAAAATGCTTTTTCAGTCCAACAGATACATATTGCTGCAATAAAAATGACTGAAGAGAGAAACTTTATCTTTAAAACTTTATCTTGTTAGGTAAATCAGATGTTGATAAATGTTCAACTTGGGGACAAAACTTACAGCTGATAAAAGGTAATAACTTACACTGTATTTCTATATATATTATTGCAATACTCAGCATACTGCAAAACATTTAAAATTGCAATAATATTCTATTGTGACCATCATATTGTGGGGCCTCTGGTGATTCCTATTTCTAATTTATATGGCATTATTTTTTAAAATATTACATATGGAATACAACTAAAAGTAAGCTGCCTGACTAAAAAATGGAGTCAAACTTTTTAAAACATGTTTTTTTTTTACTATGCTTGATGTATTTTATTCACAGAAAAAAAATCATAATGTTAAGAAAGGTGTTGATCCAAGAGGTAAACGTCACATTCTCGCATAGCAGCAGACAGGTCAGTTGATATCTAATGCTTTGTCAGAGACTTTTTATTAACTACAAGAATATTTTAAAAAATCAAGAAAATGTATTCTTTATTTTAGGTATTAAAATGGTCAAAATTTGAACATTGGCTGGAAAAAAATGGCTAGCAAAACCGCCCATCAAAATCAGCATGTTTTGACTTTTACAAATCCACACTGGTGTAATTGTACACTGTCATACTCATCAAAGGTGTCCTCATTCACAGACAGTAGGGGTGCTCATTCAGTTGCTTGTGAGGGGAATTTAAGGAATAGTTTATATAGTCTCTGCATTACCCTCCCATGTATTCCTCCCATGTCTGTTTGGAGGATTAGTACGCCCTCTAGAGCTCACTTTGCGGTCCACCTCCTCTACTCTCTGTGTCCTGCTTGGTTGCAGTAACAGGACATCTGGCCTGAACTGATCTGGTTGTGGTCTGACCTGATAATGTCTCAGCTGGACTGTGCTGCTTCCTGTAACACGGTCTGAATGTGATAATGTACTGACTGATGGCTGTGCTAACCATGTGTGCTTGACCATGGGTTTGTTTGCAGCATTTTGTGTGTGCTAAGTGTGAGAAACCCTTCCTGGGACACCGTCACTACGAGCGCAAAGGCCTGGCCTACTGTGAAACACATTATAACCAGGTAACACTCCATCCTATATAGAATATTTATGTTGAACACACAGATAGGAATCCAAACACGCTGTGCTATGTTTTAGCTGATGTGAAAAATGTCTCCATTTATTTTTATGTCATCAAAACAAGATGATTACCAATTTTCAAAATGTGTTATTTCATTCATGAAGTTTAGTCTACATTAGTACACAGAGATAGAGAAAGTCTTGGTACGTGGTTATTTTCATTTTCATAACAGCTTCCAAAGAGAGTCATTTTTTCAGTGAATAATATTGCACATGAACCCACTATTTTTATCAGTTATTTGAATAAAAAATAACCCAATACAAAACACATAATCTTTTTGGGTGAGCCTTATAAACAAATTGTACAGGTGTATGTGAGGTATTCTGGGTGAGAACTTCATTTTGTTCCCAGTGTAGTTTCCTTTGTTTCTGGGCATTTTTAGAGCTTTTCTAGATAAACACAAGACTGCATACACAAAGTATCAACAAAATGACTGATTCATCTTGTTTGACTTTAAGAGGACATAACATGCTTTTCCTTATTTTCTGTCATATATAATGTTACAATTAAGAATGTTCATATTAAAATGTGACCAACGTTTTAAATAACAAAGTAAATGCATGTAAAAGTAATGTGCAAAAACCTCTGGCTTCAGACCACTTTGAATACTCTGTATCCAGCATTTCTAATTTGGTTGCAAACTGATGTCAACTCTTGATGGATTCCATTATATGGTCATCTGCTCCAGCCTACTACAGGTGTTTACATCACAAATACTGCTACATGAAGCTACACGCTAATGTCAGGGAAACTATAAAAGTCTCATTATATTCCCCTACAGTCATTCCGCCGGATGCAATAGCGGTGCAGAGACGCCAAAAGCACTGGTGTGGAATAACGGGATATGCTGACCAATCAGAGCAGAGAGCCATTCAATGAAACAGATCAGACAGAAGGTGGTGAATACAAGTGTTCCAGCACAGACAGCATAAGGAAAATAATGTGGTTTTTGTGGGGTTTTTTCTCTGCATTTCTGCTTTATTTTGATAGAAAGAGAGACAGGAAAGGCAAGGGACATAGAAGGAGTGACATGCAGCGAAGGGCCTGGGCTGCACTCAAACCCAGCTCAGCCTTAATGTGCATTCAACTGGAGAGCTGGGGCAGCCCAAATATCATGTTTTTTAACATAAAATGATCTAATTTCATGTAGAAGACCAAAATACAAGTATTAAACTGAAAATGTGCATAATAGGTCCTCTAAAATGTCAATCAGAACCATGTTGGAACAGAAAGACCCCCGTTTAGTCAATGTGACGACTTCATCTAGTGTTAGTTGGATTTTTTTCCCCCTAACTTTGTAAAATGCCTCTATAGCCCGTGTTTGTGCATGTTTTTTGATCACAGCATGATATATGAGTCATGATAAAGACTGCCGGTGCTGCATTGTGTTGCAGAATTTAATTACTCATAAGATGTGTCACTGTGTGGCTCACTCTCTGTTTCTCTCCGTTCGTCACACTCAGCTGTTCGGAGATGTTTGCTACCACTGCAACCGTGTCATTGAAGGAGATGGTGAGAAAACTTATGAACTGTTTTGTGGGTGGAGGGGTCATATGTTAATCGTTATGCTGCCCTGTATTTTGATTGTGGCCCTTGACAATTAAAATTCAGACTAGACCAAATCCTCTGAACTTCAGTCATATGACGGTAATTTGCAACAGTGTCTCGTGTGACCGAGTTTCTTTTATTTTGTCAGTGGTGTCTGCCCTCAACAAGGCTTGGTGTGTCAACTGTTTCGCCTGCTCGACCTGCAACACCAAGCTCACCCTCAAGTAAGTCATACACGAGTCTAAGAGACACACTGTAACATTAATGCCATCACTGTGGAGTGAGATCAAGCCACACATTTTAACCTAGGTTATGTACTCATTTAGTGTT
Source organism: Plectropomus leopardus (assembly GCF_026936395.1). NCBI lineage: Eukaryota > Metazoa > Chordata > Actinopteri > Perciformes > Serranidae > Plectropomus > Plectropomus leopardus. The sequence continues at coordinate 13,589,425 of NC_142185.1, read as the reverse complement.
AGTTATTCGAAGAGTGCCAGAAATTCTCATGTGAGTTGGCCGAGCTTTGCTTGTGAGTTTTCTCTTTCATAACTATCCTGCATCTGGGACTGTTTGCTGCTGTTATCTGTCATTTTTTTCACCTTTCTATTGTAATGCACTGTCTCTGTGGACTCGTTTCTCCAACTCTCCGCTCTTTCATCATCCGTCTTTTTGTCCTCTTGTGTATTTCTCTTGCTCCACTTTTCCTTCCCCTGTCCACTCCAACTTCCTTCTTCTCCTTCCTGCCTCCTTCGTGTCTTTCTCCTCCTCTTCCTCTCCATCTCTCCCTTCTCCCTGCTCCATCAGGGATAAGTTTGTGGAGGTGGATCTGAAGCCGGTGTGTAAGCACTGCTACGAGCGCCTGCCCGACGACATGAAACGCCGGCTGGCAAAGCGAGAGCGAGACTCAAAAGACAAGAAGAAGAAACCACTGATACCTATGTGTCTGTGATCCTCTCTATCTCCTTTCTCCTCACTTCCACTCTTCATCCTTTGGTCAGTTTCCATCTTTCTTGCTGTTTTTTTTTTCTTTTCCCTTTTCATTGTCATGAAATTTCAAACACGCTCCATGCCACTTTTATTCCTCACATCTCTGTTTTATTTAGTTCATCTGCCTTTCAAACCAAATGATGAAAGCAGCATTTAGTGGGTGAGTGGGCACAGACTGAACATATCTGAGTGACCTAACACAGGAACTGTGTCGGAACATAACCAGCTTTCAGCCACAAACACTAGTCAGGATTAAGGCTGCTAACCTCTGCTATGCAAACAGGCAAATCAGATCAGTCACATGGTGAAGAGAATGCGTTGTTTCCTGGGTCTCCCGGTCCGTCTGGGCGCAAAGGGTAAAGCCTTAATCACTTCCGGCAGCTTTCTGGCCCCAGCTGTGGAAGTGCTGAGGTCCCACTGGGTTTAACACGTGCTCAGGTCCTGCCAACGATTATCTGCTTTGGGAGCAAATGTTGCCCAGGACAGCTGGGGGGGAAGGTTTAGAGAGCTTGCCAGTGTTAGTGGAGTTAAAGGAATTTAATACAGAAAACAAGCACTGTTGGAGCAATTTGTACCTGAAGCCAAAGCTTCACAATACTCAAACGTTATTTCATTCATAAAAATGTTTAATCTACATTAGTATGCATAGATATAGAAAGTCTTCGGATACATGATTGTTGTCAAGCAAAGCAGTTAAGGGTTTCAAGATAAAAAATATTTTTTAAAAAGTTTAGAAATCCCTGACCCATCATGTATAGACATCCTTACAAAATGTTTTAGATGTGCACCTGCATGTAGGTCCGCACAAACATAGATATGTTGTTCTGACTTTTTACTAATTGCTTACATGTTTTGGGTTGGTCATCTTGGTAGCCTAGTTGTTAAAATGTTTACCTTATAAGAGCAATATCTGTGATTCGATTCTGGCAGGTGCAACCTTTGTTGCACGTCATCCATCTCAGTTATTCTTTCTTACCATTGTCCTGTCTGTCTCTAATATCAGCTGTCAGTTATGGTTGAAAAGGTCACAAAAAGTCAGTTTATGTGGAGCTATACGATGAATAAAACAAAATGTTTTTAAGAAAGATTTTGCCCCACATTGTGTTTGACCCTTGGAAATCTGGATTGACATTACTTTTCTTGTGCTGCTTTCAGTTGCCTTTCACAAGGATTTAACCCTGTGAACCCTGAGCAAATTGGTGTGATTTCCTTCAAAAACATTGGGAAAAAGTCAATGAGCAACTTGGCAAGAAATGTCCCACAAATTGCAAGACACTAGAAGATTTAGAGAAATAACTTTAAAATAGCTAGGGGAAAAATATCCAGAGAACTATATTTATAATCATCATGAATATATATTTTTTACAGAATTAGTACAATGTTAAAGCAGTTTTTCAGGTCATTTCCTTGTTATTTTATTTTATTGTGTTTTATTTTATCTTTTATTTTCCAGTTTTTGTTGCTGTTTCTTTTTATTTAAAAAAAATCTAGCTAATTCTTGGGTCATTTCTTTTTTCTTTGCTTATTGCCTTCTTATGTTTTCGAAAGAAAACAAGCCAATTTGCTCAGGTTTCAAGGGGTTTAGGAAGGCAAGGACAGAGTTCAGTACAACAATGTTACCACTAGGAGGTGTTTTATTCTGATCAAATGGTTATGAAAATAGTAAATATCTGAAAATGCTCATCCCTTTTGACCACAATTTGTTTTATTTTTTCGCATTCACATCGGCATTTGAGTTCATGTGCTGTTTCAAAAGTGTTCTGAAAGGATACGAAGTGTATGATTTTCTACACCAGCAAGTTACTAAACCATTTATTCATGCCAGCAAACATGGCATTGACACAGATATTTACGTACTGGTAGTAACAACATCCAAACTCTAACAGTAACTGTAACTCTCTTCCACCAGGAACAAGTTTGTGGAGTTTGATATGAAGCCCGTGTGTAAGAAATGCTACGAGAAATTCCCTCTGGAGCTGAAGAAGAGACTGAAGAAGCTGTCTGAAACAGTCGCCCGGAAGTAAACACACAGCGGAGCAGCTGGAGAGAGGGAGAAATAGATGAGAGGTTGCCACGCAAGTCGCATTTCCAGAGTTGACAATCGTATAAAATAGGATTTTTGTGTTTTATATAATTGGTTAGTTATTTCAGAGGAAAACTCTACTTTATGTCCTTTTAGCTACAGAGAATTATTGAATGAGCCTGAAACTGACCGTCGGGCAAATGGTTGGTCAGTCAGTCAGTCAGTCAGTCAGCAGGTTCAGTACCAACCTCTTCAGTGCCTTTAGCTCATATACTGCACTCTATATATCTCACATGCTTGCCTTATTTCAATGTATCTACTAAACCTTAATATAGATGACAATGATGGTGGTCCTGTATTTCAAAATGACACATGAGCTTTAAGAGAACATCGAAATGTTAGATTGGAAAAAATGCGTGTTGACAGACCGTTCAACTGCTCCTCAACTGCTCCTCAACTGCTGGATCTGACTCATGTTACTGACCCTCTTGGATAAAAATGGAGTAAACCCAAAGAAAGTTCTGTGGAATTTGTATATAGTATCTCCAATATTCACTGTTTTTCACCAACATGTATTATTTTATGTATGTGTATTTTCTTTAATATTATGCAAAATAAGTGTGTTTTTAGCTCTATAAAGTTAGAATTGTGTTTTGCATCTACAGTTTATGACAACATACCATCACCTCCTTAATGCTACAGCGATGGGCGCAACCATCACCTGCAGTATGTTGGATTGCCTTCTTATGTGCTATGCATTTAATGTGTGAAACAATCTCTATGTAAAGTGGTATTTACAGTGAGTTACAAGGTTATTAGGTTCACTTTTACAATCTCATATAATCCAAATAACAGCCCTGAAATATATCCAAAGCTCATGCTTTTCAGTTTTTGTTTGATCTCATTTACAGTAAATACATCATGGCGACAGGATATTGTGATGCAGTCCAACTACGGCTTTAAAAATTACTATGTAGGTGAAGCAACGCCTCTGCTCTGACTCGCTGTCAACAAATACTGAACATAATGAGCTTCACCATAACAGGATTTATTGCATGGCAACTGGTCACTCTGTGTGTCTTGCAGCACGATGGCTTGCAGCATATGCTGAGACCGGATGTTGGAGTAATGTTAGATGTTAGAGAACATGTGTTTCTGCTGTTTGTAATCCAGAGAAAGTGATCCTCTTAGAGAGGTGTACCGACTTCCTCAGGGCTCAGACCCTCTTAGGAAAGAAAGCCAACTGTTGTGAACAGGAAGGAATAGTTTCACTTGAGCAGTATTTTATCACAAAAGGCTTATATTTGCATAGTTTATTAGAAGAACACATTCCACTGTTTTATGAAAATACAAAGCCTGTGTTGCTGGGAATTTCCCCACCTGTGCCGCAACATTTCTCGTATGTCATGTAAAAGTAGAAACTAGCCACTGAACTTCAGCTCCCCTAAAAATAGTCCAGTGGATACTTTTATTTGATATGGTACTACCTGGGCGACTGAGATGACTTCACACAGACAGATACTGCTACTTATACTGTATTTTATCTTCACAATGCTTGTCAAGAGACAATATTTATTCATCTAAACACACCAAAGTGCATGTTTTAAACTTGAATGGAAAACCATTTTTCATTTTATCTAAAGTCATTCTGTAAATTCACCTAAATAAACATGTATAACAACACTCAGTGTGCATGTAGTAATGTTTTTGATTCACAATTTCTCACCTCTCTGTCAGAGTTTCACATGACATCGTCAGCAAATTTTGGAAGCACAGGTGTCATAATCACACAATCACATGTATATCATTTTTTGTTGTGGTTTCTAAATGTTTTTAGCAGCTTTGGCTTCATTGTTCTACACAAAATTTGATGTTTTGACTTACTTCAACTAAAGTACTATTCACTGGATTATGCCTGAAAGGCAATTGTCTTGAATTTGAATTTGTGAAGTCTTAGTTGCCATAAACATTGCATTTAATTTATTCATCTTTATTTTTGTCAAAATTAATCAATGATGTTACCAATCTTTAAAATGAACACTGTACCAAATATATGCACTTAGCATTTGAGTTAACTAAATCTGCTAAAAATATTTCTTCATTAAACCTGCCTCTGATCATATGTATTTCCTTTTTAGTGACCTTTATACATAACTGCAGTCCATTAATAAGATTTATAAAAATAAAAAAAAATCAGACTTAAATTTGATTCTAAATGATCTTGAAATAATCTTAAAATGCATCATATTTAAGTGTCTGATACCAGTAGACACCCTGTTCATAAAATTTTAAAAATTGCAGCTTTCATTGGATTTTAATATTTTCCTTTAATCATTAATTTTGCTAACTAGTATTTCCGTAAAATAGCACCAAACAAGGTTTCATTTGTATTTGAGTGGTGTTTTGTAAAATAATACATTACTATCGCTGCAGACTATCACACCTAATAGCAAGAGTGTGTGGTCCAGGTCCAGACAGATGGTTCACCCTCTGGTTCACCCCAGCCAGCCCACCTCTGCTTCAAAATAAACTGCGTCAGCGTGCGTCAAACGGAATCCTCGCTTCTCATTGGTCGAAGAGCCTGATTCAAGTCCCACGTGACCCTCTGCCATTTGACGGTAATGAGACTGCGCAACATCATCATGGGGAGTTAACGTTACGGGTGACAGTCGAACCGATATTAATGTCCGTTTTTATATATTGTGAATCCTCGGTATTCGGTGCACTACAGTCATTTTTTTAAAGTGTTTTTGGAGCCATGCGGCGGAGTAAGGCTGAAGTGGACCGTTACGTCTCCTCAGTACAGAGTTCCTCTCCCTCACTCAAAGAGGTAAGTTGAGCCCCGGCGGCTAACGTTAGCATGCCGCTGCCATCATGTCAGACCACCATGTGTCAGCCAGCCGGTACGAGGAGATAACCAGGGTCAAATAAGCACTAATTGTGGTTTCAGTTAAGCGGACGTTTAATCGGTTGGTGTATTTTTGTGTTCAGTTTAACGTCTGTTAACTATTCCTAGCTAGCAGCGCGAGCGCAGCTAACCGGCATGATGACGCCCGACAGTGTGTCCTCCCCTTTATACTCAGAAATGCGCGGCATGAGCAACTAGCCGTGCTAGTTAGCCATCCGTAGCAAAGATAGTTTGACTATTTGTACAGCTAGCGGTGTTTTTGTTTTACACCTGGAACAACGTTGCTTCAACCCCCTCTTTTACCAGAATGTATGCCACCGGAGCTGCACTCAACCTTATTCAGAAAACCTGTCATTTAGTTTAATTGACGCGTTGTCTGTAAAGAGAAGTTTCTGGTCTGTCTGGTACATAGCTAATTTAACGCCAAAATTCTCTAAACATTAGCTGAATCTTTAACCATGCTGATAAGAAAACGGACACTGATAACCTCATATATGCGTAGTTCAGGTCATTTGACTTTGTGGGAATGAAGTCATTAAATTACCCTGAGCTACGGGAATGACAAAGTCGAGAAATCACAGTTGTAGTCCTTGATTTGAAAATTCAAAATTTTAGTTTTAAAAAAAAGTTACAAGTGTCCATGTACAGTTTAAACATGTTAAAATCTGATGCACTTTACCAGATTATATTTTAATGCTAATTCACACCGGCAGTCCCGCCACACTGAAGAACAAACACACAGCACAATAACATATTAATATGAAGTTGTACAAAAAAGAAAAACAAAAAGACACAAGACAAGTAATACATACAATAGCACATGATATAAAGTGATACACAAAAAGAAGACACAAGACAGACAGTGCAACATAAAGCTGCACAAAAAAGCACATCTCTCACAAAACATGCAATATAAAGCTAGACACAATAGTGCATTACAAGTGAATGCTTGTGAAATTAAAGGAAGTTATAAAGTCCAGGTTACGGGTGACATCATACAATATTCATAAAAAACACCTATGCATTTATCAATAAACTCATATTAAAGTCAAATATAAAAAATAGATGATAATTAGGTACATTTAAATGATTTTAAGCCCATGCTCTAAAGTGTCTTATATACAGGGCTTAGATCCTTTATAACATTTGTGTGCTTGGTAATTCTTTGACTGTGCAAATTGAATTATTCCAGTTCTAGGCGTCATACACACATGGAACCATGTACCCATGTATTAAAGGAATAGTTCATATTTTTTGGGTTGTAGGTGGATTGTATGGATCTCATCAATTTATCCATTTTGATCTGCTTATCCTGGGTTGGGTTGCGAGGGCATCAGGCTGAGTAAAGTGCTCCAGATGTCCCTCTCTCTAGCAATGCTTAGTGACCAGCTCCTCCTGCGGGGTCCTGAGATGTTTTTAATTACAGACAGTATATTACACACAGTAGATGTTAGTCGCCACGCTCTCAAATTGAGGAGGCAGGCTGGAGTTCAACATGGAAGCTAAGCAATCTATCGGAAATGTTAAATACTTAAAATATTCCTAATGTAGTATACACTCAATTGATAAAGATTTTTTAGATGTAAGTAAAAAGGTTTTGTTGCTGACCCCCATCCACAGCAGTACATGTGTCGGACTCCAGTCTGCATCTCCAAACTGGGAGGTGTGCCAACATCTCCTGTATGAAATTACAGGCCATGAATAAGTATGCCATACAAGCCCAATTAAAAAAACAAATCTAAACTATCCCTTTAAATCTCATCAAACAATGCTAGCTCTAGCATCAATTCATAAATGGTGATAATCCTAAAACTATGTCTGCTCATGTAATGTTTGCTTTTACCACATCAGGAGGGTAAGTGAACAGTCATTTCTATCTTGGATAATATCTCCCTATGTGACATCTTGTGAGTCAACTTTTAACTGTAAATGATCTTATCCTTTTCCCTGCTAGCTAACATAACAAGCAAGATAAATAGGATTAAAATTATTCAAAACATTTTTGCTTCACTGATGTTCATCCTTAGTGTTTTCTCTCCGCAGAAGCCAGTCAAAGGGTTTTTATTCGCTAAATTGTACTTTGAAGCTAAGGAGTATGAACTTGCAAAAAGGTAAGCATATAAGTTTCCCACTTGTTGACTGAGTGTGTTGCTGCCTCTCAGGAGGTCTCCACTACACTGACAGTTGCCTTGTTATGCTCTTCTTAGACATGTATCGGAGTATCTCAAAGTCCAGGAGAGGGATCCGAAAGCACACAAATTCCTTGGACAGCTCTACGAGAGAGAGGGAGACATCAACAAAGCAGTAGGATGTTACAAGGTAAGATGGGGAAATATGTTCAAAACAGAGCCTGTCTTTTTGAAAGAGTGCGATGGAGTGATGTGCTTCTTGAAATCAGAGTTCTCTTCCAAATGCTTTAAAACAAGGCCAATGAAAGTCTGCCACAAACCCTGCATTTGACATCAGTAATTGCAGGGTTGGTGTTTCAAATTCTTACACCTTCTGTACACTTGTGAAAGTGTCCTTGATTTTAAAATTTCACCAGGTGTCCAGGCTAGTCTGTTATCATGTAAACGTGAGCCATTCAGGTTAGAAAGTGCAATGTACGTGAGTACAGTCCCTTAATAGTGGTCAGATTAGAAGAGGGATGTCCAGTAATTAAGGCCAGTGCTTAACTACAGTTTCCCTACACATTTATCAACACTGGCATACAGTGCAATCAATAAGTATTTATACATGTGGCTTTTGTATTGTTGCTCAACACATTGTATAGTAGAATACAGAAAAGTGCTGACATTATGCTTAAGAATAATAAATAATTTTAAAAAAAATGAAACGTTAGATTTATTCATAAAGCTAGACCTATTCACATGGGATTAATTAAAAAAAGGGATCAATCTGATTAGTGCCTTAAACGAGCCACACGGTTTATGATGCTTCATGTTAATTAAGATCGTTCTGGAAAGGATTTTATTAAATAAAAAATTATATCAGGTAGTTCTCTAATAGTCAGCTTTTCCCCCCAATCTTGTTAGCTGTACATTAAATGACTTGACCTCAAGGCGGCCAACTCTACAGCCTGGTTAGAAATCTGTGGCTTACGTCACAGCTCATGGATGCCAGCATCTGACTCTCCTAACATCCTTATTTTTAATTTTTCAGTTTCTTTTCTTTTTTTTCTTTGAGTGAACAGACTCTCTGTTAGGACTGTGTGTCAGCAAAAATGCATCCCTGTCTCGCAGGTTTGCTAAATCTATTCAGTTTTGCCATCATACACATAGAAAGTGCACAGAGCTGAAGAAATCAATTCTATATGAAGAGATCCATTTGAAAATACAAAGTGTCTGTTTTGTAACAGTCTTTATTATTGCTAGACCAAACAAACAGGTATTTTGGGCTGGCATTAATACCAATGCAGGGAGGGGAAAATACAAACATTGTCCTGTGTGTACTTGAATTTACTTAAAGGCAAATTACATCTAAATTTAAAACAAATTTGTATGCTTTCTGTTCCGGCTCACTATTTTTCAGAGCAGCGACACAAAGATTTAGATATTTTTCCCTCCTTCTTTGGTGTGAGTTATGTGAAATATGAAAGTTACCAACACAGATTTAGATTGAGACAGTAAGTAATCCACCAAAGTGAACATTTTATGCCCATTGTTCTTTTTGTTTTCTAAAATGCAAACAGCAAAGTCCAAGAATTGATAGTCAGCTATCAGAAATGCTCAGATAGGCTTTGTTAAAGTGTCAAGTTTTTATTCTCTTATCACAACTTGGAGAGACAAATTTTGGCAGGGCATATAACTAGGATTTCTTAAGTAAATTTATTTCATTGAAAATCAAGTCCAGAGCCCCCCAAAAATCACAAATCTTCCTCCGAGGGCTTTGTAGTCTGCTCAATGTAAGCCACCTTCTTGCTTTAGACGCTCAACTCATCATGTTTATTCAGTAACCTCATTTGGTCTCTCTGATATGATAAAGGGAGCCATCAAACTCTTGTCCTTTCCCACTTCTCTCATGTTTTGGATGTTGATTTTGAAGGAGTATTGTCCTTTGAATCAATCACATGTCTGCAGGCTTTTTCATAAACTGACACCAGTATGTCTGCACCTCTATGTGTTTATGTAGCGTTCAGTCGACTTGAACCCAGCCCAGAGGGACCTGGTGCTGAAGGTGGCTGAGTTACTGGTCAGTAAGCAGGAATGTGACAGCAGAGCAGAATTTTGGGTGGAGAAAGCTGCCAAGCTGCTACCTGGAAACCCTGCAGTCTTCAACCTGAAGGTGAGGCTCCTCTTCTGAACCTCCAGTAGGACCTCCATCAATCACTGCATCAATAAACTATTGAAGTCATCATATGCCACTCTTTTAAAACTTTTTTTTTTACTTGTGTTTAACTACCTGTAGGAAGGAGGTGCATATTAATTACAGTTGGAAAGGACGCCACACTGACAGTCTTTGGTTTATCTGTGTTCTATGCAGGAGCGTTTGTTGAGTCGTCAGGGTCAGCCCGGTTGGAACCGGTTGTTTGACCTCCTCCAGGCTGAGCTGGCAGCGAGGCCAGCTGACGCCCACGTGAACGTGAAGCTGGTTCAGCTGTTTTGTCAGGATGGACGCCTGGATGAAGCTGTCAAGCATTGCCTGGCTGCTGAGAAAAGGGGCATGCTGAGCCAAAGCCTGGACTGGTACACAGTGGTGGTGCGCACACTGCAGGTCAGCATGTGTTAATGTTGTCATTATACCAGAATTTTACATTTCAGTCCTGTACTAGTATAATTAAAACGATGATGATACTTTTTTCAATGACATGACAAAAGAGGGAAAAAAAACAGCCAGGCACACAAAGTAGAATAATTTTTTTTTTTTTTAATTTTTTTTTTTTTAAATGAACAATGTGCACACAGTCCTTGTACAGAAGAAGTTGCTAAACATGTTGTCATGTGGTTGTTTTGGTTACTGGAGCAAATGCTGTAACAGCTACAGGTTGAGGACCAGTGGATTTTCTTCCCCGTGGTTTCATCCGTGAAGCCTTGAAAATCTGAGTGTGGATCAGTTTTGTTTGTTTGTGTTTTTTACAGCTTCGGTACTTTCAATACTATTGAATTTTTAATTAACAGAGATTGTATTGTTTAAAACGCGTGGTATCAAAAAATTATTCAAAATGAATAAAGAATAGATATTTTTGACAACCTTATAGGGCATACTTGACAAACGTGCATGTTTTAAGCTTCTGTGAGATTCTGTTAAATGCTATCTGCTTAACTTCAAAATAACACAAAGAAATGCATGACCTTTGTTTCAGGAGTATCTGGCTCAGCCCAGCATCTCCAGTAATGAGAAGATGTGTCGGCGTCTCCAGAGAGAGCTGCTATTGGCCCACTGCAGCCTACTGAGAATCACACTGTCTGAGAGTGCCATGCAGCCCAGCCTCGATGCGCTCACAAGGTAGGTCATGCTGAAGTCTGAGGGTGTCAATACACATATCCTACAGACTAGCTGCATCAATAAAAATTACTTTAAACCTTGAAGTCCACTTTATTTTCATTTCTGGAATTGGGAGTGATTTTTCCCAGCCCTCAGTTTCTTTATATTGATGTTGTTTTCATAAGTCCTGGTCACAATTCATACGAGTCAACTAGCTGTGCTAACAGAAGACATGCAATGTGTAAACATTTATGAATTAGTGTGGCCTTATAGTGTTCCTAAACATTATGAATGTAAACAAACCTTAAGTAGCATCATAAAACATTAATTAGTTAGATCTGCTTGTTTTTTGGCTATTGTATTAGAGGATCAGTTAAACGGCAGGTTCCACTCTGTGTTTTGAATTTGGTTGTAGGGTGAGCCTTTGGTTGACATCATAGAAGAGCCATAACATTAAGTACAAACTCAGAAAGACTTTGAATTGGCACAGCTGATTTTACGAAGTATAACACAGTGGTTTAGATTTAAAAATGTATTTTTCCTACCTTCCATTTGTTTCCATTCATTCTGCTGAAGCAATTACACAACTGAAGGAATCTGCTAATTATGAGACTGTGTGTTTGTGTGTGTGTGTGTGTGTGTGTTTGTGTGTTTGTGTGTGTGTGTGTGTGTGTGTGTGTGTGTGTGTGTGTGTGTGTGTGTGTGTGTGTTACAGTTTTGACCAAGCTATGCAGACGATTAGCAGCATCGCTGGCCGCCACACAGACGAGCTTTGTGAGGTGTTTGTGGAGATGAGAGGTCACCTCTACTTGCATGCTGCCACACTGCTGCTGAAGCTGGCTCAGGATCGCCAGCAGACCTGGAGAGCTGTCATTGACCTGGCTGCACTGTGCTACCTGCTGGCATACCAGGTACTGATACAGCCACCTGCAGATTGCCTGTCAGGAACAGGGCTAACCTTTTACCTGAGCCATCACAGACACCTGAATCTTTTGTTTGATGCAGATTCTCTTTAAGATTTTGAGGTAGAAAAATATTTCAAATGTGATTATTTTGTTGGTAATTTTCCATTTATGAAAATAAACAGCTTGAATTAGTGTTCTTAAAAAGCAGGTGTCTCAAAAGTGGGTATTGTCATATAATCTGGCTGTCTTTTACTTTTTGCTTAGCTTGTCAAGTCCCTTACTGTTCTGTCGTTATGCTGTCTTTTCATAGTTTCCTCTAACAAACTTTTTATTGTAGCCAAGGCCAGATACTTTTGACTACATTTTGTTTTGTTTCTCCATCCACCAGGTCCCGAGACCAAAGCCAATAGTGACCAAAAGAGACCAGGCAGCACCACAGCTTCTGGAGCTGCTGGCCAACAACCGCCAGAGTCAAGCCGGTCACATGTTGCTGAATCTGAGCACTGATTCCTCCACCTTGATCAGAGAGGTTGGTCCATATGTTCTGATTCAGTTTAGATATGGTGATAACTTTTTTTTTTTTAAAGATAAGTTGTTTGGGCTTTATTGCCTTTAATGGACAGGACAGTTTAAGTTTGAAAGAGGGAGAGAGAGAGGGGGTGACATGCAGCAAAGGGTCAAGGCCAGAGTCGAACCTGCAGCCGCTGCGGCAAGGATACAACCTGTGTATATGGGGCACCGCTCTGTTCACTGAGCCACTGGGTGCCCCAGATGATAACTTTATAAAGCTGCAATAAAAAGTACTCAAGCTGCAGTAAAAAGTACTCCACGTCACTATCAGGCGATGTAATAAATTAATGGGATTAATTTAAGTTTGCCCGTGCTGAACATTATTTGTGGAACAGAAATTTTATGCTACAGGTGCATACCACTCTGTCACAACCATGACAGATGCACTCCTGCTTTGTCTCTAATATGTAACACCAACATTACTAATTTCTGCATCATATCAGACAAACTGCTCTGATTAACTGAATTTCTGTGTTGGACATGATTTTATGTTTTCTCTGCGTGGAAAGGTGGTGGAAGCATTTGGGAACCCAAGTGGTCAGGACTCTCTATTTGAACTCCTGTTTGGACCACAGGCCTCCTCTGGATCTTCCTTTATTGCCAATGATGACATTCGTTCCATTAACACCATGGCTCCAGAGCTGTCTCAACTCGCCAAATGTGATGCTGGTAAGAAACAAAAGATAATCTTTCCTTTTTTCCCTCAGTTTTTCCACATTTATTTGTAAAATAGAAAGTAACACACACCAAGGTTTGTACTCAGGGGCTGATCGCTGCCATTAGACTTGAAAGCAAGAAACAAAGAAACAAGTTTTGCACAGTCTGGTTCCAGATACATGTCTCTTTCAGATGATGTTCGGCCCTCGGGCCATCTTCAAGATTAAACAATTGTCACTTTCTTGTCCTACTATATTTATTTTCACAGTTACACTTAGTTTATGCAAAAGCCCTGGAGCTTTATTTTTTTATTATAAGCAAGCTCTTTGTTGAACTTGAGGTTTTAATGGACTCCAGCTTCTTATTTACATTCAGAGTACAACAAAAAATCCCCTGTTTGCATAAATTTATTTCATTGTGAAATAGCAAAATGTCAGCGGACCAACCAGCACTATTTGGTGGGCCAGATGAGCTAGTGAACCATCAGTTAAATATCAGGGATCTAATGTTTTGGACAGATCCAATAAAAGTGCAGCACAGTATTTTTTTCTCTGGAGAGGGAATAATATTAGTTAGTAACACAGCAGTCCTCAACACCAAAATATTTTTCTGCACACAAGCAAACTCTTATGACATTTTAAGTACTCCTACACTGTAATCACTTCGATGCCTCCTCTTCAGGCGCCATCCTGCTGCATGCGGGTGACTTGCAACATCTAAGCTGGTTGGGGCTACAGTGGACCCTTCTGGACCAGAGACCAGGGCTGCGGGACTGGCTACAGCAGCTTTTTCCCCGGCTCACTCTAGAAACCTCCAAACTGGACACCAACGCACCGGAGTCCATCTGCCTGCTCGACCTGGAGGTAGGTGGAACGATGTGGGCTGGTGCGGTGAGACCACATAACACAAGATGAAGCTTTGCAGGAGAGATTTACAGAGTTTGTCCATCATCTCCAATATTTACATTACTTAAAAATGTTTGTGTTTAAATATCTGTCTGTCTCTTGTCTGGCTCCATCCAGGTCTTTTTATACGGTGTGGTGTTCTGTAGCCACTGTCAGCTCCAGGAGACAGCAAAGATCAGCAGCGGCATGAACCAGCAGCAACAGCAGCAGCTCTACGAGCCTCGCTGCCTCCCCCTTCCCCTGCTTCGCCTCTTGACCACTGACAGACAGAGGGAGTGGTGGGATGCCATCTATAGCCTCATTCACAAGCGAGCAGCGTGAGTAAAACTTGAGTTAAAACAAAATGCACAGTATATTGATTCAAATATAAGCTGTGTCGACCAGTTTGTTTTTTTCCACGTGTGGCCCAATGGATAAGATTGGTTACCTTTCTTTATGGTAAGTTGTTGTTTTAAATGTAAATGGATGTAACAAAAAGTGGATTCGCCTCTAGTGGTCATCTGTGCTATTCCTAACTTAAACCCATTCTCACATGTTCAGATATTGAGACAGCACACACCCCAGCGTCAGACTGCATACGCAACATATATATGTATATGTAATGTAATGTATTGTATTATTGTATATAGAATAAGTTTGTATTCTGGCTGTCAATGAAGAGTTTGAGTGGCCCTTATAGTCACTCCTACAAAGTAAAAAATACTTTTAATAATACTTTTATGTATTTTAAAAGTAATTGGGGACAATTTGGGACATTGGTTATGAGCCGAAACGACATACAAACTATCATTTAACTTCCTCATATTGTGTCTCTTATTATGCAAGTGCAGTGCCTCTTTTTTTTCTTTATTTACGGAGCAGTCTCGTAATATTATGGTTTGTATGCTTGTTTCTTAAAAAAGCAAGAGCAAAATAGTGAAAAGTAGTATAAAATAGTGAGGATGCTAATAAGTTGTAATTTATGGGGCATTTGATTTAAAGTATTTAAGCACTAAATAATAATTTGAACATGGCAGGTCTCTCATAGGCTCTAATCAAAGTTGTTGGTAGAAACACATTTTTATCTCAATGTTTTTGCAAAAAGACTCTCCTGTGAATATGTGACTGTTAACGGTTTGAAATCTTGGGAAAATTGTTGAAAGTGAGAATGAACTCTACAGTTTCCAAAGTTGTTGAAAACAGGATTAAAGTAACATTAAACCTCTTCTCTGCAATATCAGTGTTAAGTTGTGGGCACAAACATGACATTTTCACAAGAGCAGTTGGGTGCCTACAGCTCTGCCACATACTTACTTTGTCCTTGTTTCATCCAACTCAGAGAACTTGTTTGTTTTATTGTTCATATTTTATGTGTCTAGGTATTCAGTGTTTTTGTTTAATGTCTCCTTGTTGTGTCTCGTGTTAGTCCTGGCATGTCAGGCAAACTGCGGATGATCGTGCAACATGGACTAAGCACTCTGAGGGCTGGAGAGAAACATGGGCTCCAACCAGCGCTGGCCATCCACTGGGCGCAATGTCTCAGTCAGACGGTACATGAACTGTCACACACACACACACACACACACACACACACACACACACACACACACACTTTTTCCACAAGCTCAGCAAAAAGCCAGCTTGATAAAAGAAATAATGTGTTTTCCTGAGACTTCCAATTATGGCATTGCTGGATGAATCTATGTTTACAGTATAACAGGTTACAGTGCACATATCTAGCTTTGCTGTAATGCAGTGTCAGAGCTACTATGTGGCGCTTTGACAGTCCAAGATTATTGGGTAATGTGCAACAGGATGAAAGTATTGCATGTAGAACTGTCACAGCATAAAGTGCAACACAGTGTAGAGATGGACAGCTGTATTTGCTGCATGGTCATCATTATTAATATTTCAGTATGATGAACATTGCCAAGATGGTCAGCTAGACAGGAGTTCAGATCAGTTGTGGGTGGCAGTTGCACACACAGAGACGTGCAGCATGGCCAGAAAAATAGCACTTGGATAACTCCGCACCTTGCCAGATAACTGCACAGACACACGTGCCTATCCACCTGCTTCTCTCTGTCACTTGGCTTACAACTGTTAAATTTGATCAAGATTAAGATATCCAAACAGCTACATGTGCTGGTTCTCTGACTGTCCATTTGTTTCTTGGCAGAATTTGAACAGCTGATCTACTTGTGTCAAAAGTGTATGAAGTGTTTGTTTTGTTTATGTCTATGTTTATGTGTATTTGTCTGCCCTTCATTAAGCGAATCTGGTAACCTCCTTTCCTGATGTTCAGCAACCTTTTATGTTTGATAATCCAGGGAGATGGAATAAACTCATACTACGACCAGAAGGAGTACATCGGTCGCAGTGTCCACTACTGGAAAGTTGTACTTCCACTTTTGGAACGGATCAAAAACAGACGCAGTATACCAGAACCACTTGACCCCCTCTTCATACACTTTCCCTCCAAAGACATTCAGGTTAACACCGTCTTCATGTTTTTCTTTTATTATATTAAATTTTGGATCGAAGTGGTGATGGATGGATATTACTTTTGTCCACTCTCAACATCTTCATGCAATGTAGTCTTGTTTTTAACTATTTTAATTTTACATTTTTATGAGTATGAATGATGTACTTTTTGCAGTGTTTACACATTGTGTTGTATTGTGTGGGATTTGTTTAGAATTTATAAATATGTTGATTTCAAATGTATGAACCTTACACATACTTGACCTTCTACAATTTCCAATCAGTAAATGGTTATGTACATAGATTGTAGGTAGTTTGGTATAACTTGGGGTTTGAGGTTTCATTGCCACTTCAGCCAACACAGGAAATATATGCACCTATAATACTAACAGATGTTAAGAATTGAATGGAATTGCTTACAGTTTGTATTTGTATGCATGTTCCTTTTCAGATTTCTTCTGTAAAGGGCTATGAAGAGGAAGCCAAGATAGCATATGCAGCTCTCCTTGACATTGAAGGCAAAACAGAGGAGGCCATAGCTACCTTGGAAACCATTAATAACATGTCATCCATCTGGCATTTGGCACAGGTGGGTCACACACATGCACAACAATAGCTGTCTATTTTGTGGTTTTAATAGGTTTGCACTAAAGATGATTTTTGTTCAGATTCCTCAACCAGTTTATTCCCTACTCCCATTCATGGCAGCTAGCTGTCCAACAGTTTCTTTTGAGACAGGAATAGTGCCTTGCCAATATTTATTATCAGATATCTTCTCAAGAATATATAACAAACATTGTGAAGTTTAAGAATAATAAGCAATTGCCTTAGGTCTTGGAAAAATAAGTAATACAAGACAGAAGTAGGTGCAAATTCAGCAGTGTTTGTCTGTACCCCAAAAGCCACTCGGGCCCTTTGGTTTGGCTGATAGTGTGGTGTTTGTTTTTCACTGCATCTTCATATGTTTGCAGCCTTAGTACCGACACACACAGGCACTTGCCCCTCAACATGCCTCCATGGTGAGCCGGCTAGCAGATATTGGTGCTAATTCCATAAACAGCACTAACAACAGCAACAGTGCCGACAGAGCTTACAGTGTTACATTATGGGGGCCCAACAACACCATCCCGTCGTTAGTGTTAACGGCCATATTTGGGCAGTGCAGAGCGGCGACACTGGGCTAGCCGGTGGCGTACCCTCAAAGGGACTCACATGAACTGACATACGTGTGGTTATCTACTCCAACAACCCAGAGTCACAACGTACACAAAGATGACATGAAGTCATTCTCAGTTCCATGCTTTGCTTTTTTTCCTTCACAGATCTACCAGCGGCTGTCAGAGGAGGCCAGCAACGGGGTTGAGGAGACCCAAGACAGGTGCATCACATTTCTTAGAAAGTTTAGGACCTATCTGACCAAGATCTACAATGCTAATGCAGATGACATTGAGAGGGTAAGTCCCACTTGCTTTTATGTGTTAATGTGAGCAACTCTGCAGCTGTGAACATGGTTTGGCAGATCCTTAAAAAGTCTTGAAAGGCATTGATTTAATTAATCTTAAAAAAAAAGGCTTTACATGGCATTAAAATTTCTTAAATAAATCTTTAAAAAGCCATGACAACTGTTTAGACATGGTAGATAGGATTTAATGAATTGTTTTTTATGATGTTGCATTGTGAAATCTCAAAACAATTAGTAACACAGTCATTGACCTATATAGAATCCCATATAAGTCAATATCAAGAAATACAAAATAGCCAAGAAAACGTGCCAATTTCCCAGTTTTGTCCTAACCTTGTCTCTGCCACAAGACAATAACAGTCATGTTTTATTTTGCAATAAACATTTGCGCAAAATTTACAAGTCATAGATGTTTCATTTATGTATTTTTTTTTCTACATTTAACTTGCCTTAAGCTTTCAGAACTCTGTTTGTAACCAACTGTTACACTTGTGTCCCAGCTTCCTGTCTCCATGGAGGAAGTCTTGGATCTCCTGAATGACGTGAACCAGCAGCTCGGCGAGAGTGGGGAGGCTATGGATGAAGAGGAGGAGAAGGAGGAGGAGGGTCAGAGAGGACCAGCCCACTCCAGCCCTGCTCATCCCACAGAAACCTCTGCCACCATTTCCCACATAAAGTTTTCTACTCCCTCTCCTAACAAAAGCCTCGTCTCTCCTTCCAAAAGACACCTGGTAGGCTCAGGTCATTGTTTCATATTTAGAGGAACATCTGAGATTTCTTTATTTCATTGATATTTTAAGTGTTTCCTTTTATTTGTCACAGAGATCATTCTTTCCGTGTCATTCAGATTTCTCCCAAGACGCCACCTCATTGGGTGGAGGACCAGAAATGTCTCCTCCAGATGCTGTGTCAGCAAGTCGAAGCCCTCAAGGTCTTCTTTGCTTTTTTTTTTCAATTTTTATAATTATTTCAGACAATAACACACTTTTCCACTGAGTAGGAATAAATCAGTAAGTGAGAACAGTGTTAAAGTTTAAAAGAGAAACTCAAAGCAGTATGGTATACTATGTTCTTTTACTGATGGGAATAGATGTTTAAGTTACCCTTAATTTATCATAACCAAAGGTAAATATAGAGGAAGTGACAGCAGTAAATGAAATGGAAGCAGATCATATTTACACACATGTGATAACAGGGTGTCTGCAGGTCCTTAAAAAGTCTACATTAAATTTGAATTTGTGAGGTAATATTTGATGTAATTTAAATGATCCATTCTCTAATTTCTTTTTGCCAAAATCAGTTAAGCTCTCCTTTATGACAGTTTTCAATTTCTGATGTTGGATACCTTACAGCTGAACATTATGTTTTACTTTATACTTTTGCATTCCTGTTGGCAAAACAGATTAATCAGTCTCCCTCTAATTACCTATTCCCTACTTTAAACCTACCTCTGCAAAGGACCGCATATATATTACTTACGTTCAAACTTACCTGCAATGCTTGAACAAATGGTAATTTAAAGAAAAGTCCTAAATGGGGTTAAGAAGAAAAGCTTGAAGGGGTTTTAAAGAGCATTAAATTTAAGTGTCTGATACCTGTAGACACTGGATGAAATGTATTTAGGAAACAGGGACAATACAGGTTTTTAATAATAGCCTATTTTAATTAAAAACCTTCTTATTGCAGATAAGGTATATAAAAATCTATCTGAAAACTAGAGCAATAATTAATTAGGAAGTTTACAATAATTAACATTTAATCAGTATGTGTTGTTTATTTTCTAGTTTTTCTACTTTTAGGTGCCATATTGAGTCACTGCTCATTACGGTCCTTGTTTTGCAGAATGAGGTTCATGATCTGAGACACAACTCTTCAGGGAACGCAGGCTCCCCTCATCACAAGATGTACGGGGAGAGCTACGGGGCCGAGGGCCTTCAGGAGCCCTTTACCCCAGTCCAGTCCTACCATGGGGCTCCATTAACAGGTTATTACACTACATAAAATAAAATAAAATAATTTTTTTTCTGTTGTCTACAAGTATTGGATTGACATTGTAAAATTAACAACCTTTATATTTTATTTTTTTTAAGTTGCCACTACAGCCCCCTCTATGTATTACAACCAGTCTCCTGCTTATAACTCTCAGTATCTCCTGCGCACAGCAGCTAATGTAACCCCCACTAAGGTAATTATAACTGTTGAACACTACTTTACTGTAATAACAGTATTCGGAGTTTATTGAATGACATTTTCTTTGTATTCTCTTAACACAGGGCCCAATGTATGGTATGAACCGTATGCCACCTCAGCAGCATATGTATGCCTACCAGCAGCCCACTCATACCCCTCCGTTGCAGACGGCCCCAGCCTGCATTTACCCTCCTCAAGAACAGGTCTTTGGTGCCCCTCTGCGGTTTGAGTCACAGGCCACAAGCCTTCTTTCCCCCTACAGTGAAGAATATTATGGGCAGAGTGTAACCCAACAGACCACTAACCCTTCGCTGCCTGAACCTGGCTACTTCACTAAGCCATCTGTAGTCCCTGTTCAGCCACCAAAGAGCATTGAGGGGAAGCCCATGGACTTTGGGAAGCTCTCTTTCAGCCAGCAGGCACCTGCTGAAGTCCCCAAAGTACCGAGTTTTGGAGCAGGGGCAGTTGCCCAGTCAACGCCTTCAGCTGCTTTTAAGTTCAACTCCAACTTTAAATCCAACGATGGAGACTTCACTTTCTCAGCATCTCAGGCTAAGCACAGTGAAAGTCTGCTTGGCCTTCTCACATCAGACATTCCCACTAAAACAGAAACTGTCCCAGAGAAGCCTCCAGCCCAGGAGCAGCCCCCAAGTCAAACAGGCATCTTCACCTTTGGTAATAAAAATGTTACTGGCTTCTCCTTTCCTGATTCTGCTCAGAGCACAGGCACTGGAAGTCTTTTTGGAAATATGGAGCAGCCATTTAAATTTGGGGATGTTAATCAGCCAGTGTTTCCGGTTGCCACGTCTGTAGCAGAAGAGGAAAGAGCGGCAGAGAGCGACAATGACAGCACTCATGTTGAGGAGGATGAAGACGGTCCTCACTTTGAACCCATCGTACCGCTTCCTGATAAAATAGATGTGAAAACAGGTGAGGAGGAGGAAGAGGAAATGTTTTGCAACAGGGCAAAGCTGTATCGATTTGACACAGACACAAAAGAGTGGAAGGAGCGAGGCATTGGCAATGTTAAAATCCTAAAACACACCAGTAAAGGAAAGGTCCGCCTCTTAATGAGAAGGGAACAGGTCCTTAAAATCTGTGCAAACCACTACATCAATGCCGATATGCTACTGAAACCGAATGCTGGTTCTGACAAATCCTGGGTCTGGAATGCCATTGATTATGCAGATGAGGAGCCTAAACCCGAACAGCTGGCCATCCGCTTCAAAACAGTAGATGAGGCAGCACTTTTCAAAGCTAAGTTTGAGGAAGCTCAGAAAATTGTGCTCAAATCAGCAGAAAAGCCCAATCAACCAGAGAAGAAAGAGGAAAGCATGAAAGATTCTGAATCACTGGCAGCCCAGTTTGCACTTAAAGATGGAGAATGGGAGTGCACTGTGTGCTGTGTAAGGAATAAGCCCACGGATGTGCAGTGTGTCGCTTGTCAAAGCACAAATCCCAATTCCTCAACCAAACCAGACATTCAGGGTGTAGGTGAACCCAAACCCAGTCCCTTTACTTTTAAATTTGGCACTGATTCATCAAAACCCAGCAGTTCTGGCCCTACATTTACTGGATTTGGTGCTTTTGGAGCATCTATACCCTCCTCATTTAAATTTGGCACCAGTACCTCAAAACCTGCTGATACAGTAACCAGTGGGTTTGGTGCTGGGTTTGGTGCTGGCTTTGGGGCCCAATTTGGCACCAGTACCTCAAAACCTGCTGATACAGCAACCAGTGCGTTTGGTTCTGGCTTTGGGGCCCAATTTGGCACCAGCGCCTCAAAACCTGCTGACACAGCAACCAGTGCATTTGGTGCTGGCTTTGGGGCTCAGTTTGGCAAGAAGCAAGAACAGTGGGACTGTGATGTATGCCAGGTAAAAAATGAGGCCTCTGCAGACAGCTGTGTTGCTTGTAAAGGTCTTAAAGCCTCACTTAAAGCAGCTGCAACAGAACAAACAGCACCAGCCGCAGATGCACCCTCTATATCTGCTGTTGACTCTGGGTTCGGTGCCCAGTTTAGCAAGAAACCCGGGCAATGGGACTGTGATGTATGTGAAGTAAGAAATGAAGCCTCCTCTGACAGTTGTGTTGCCTGTAAAACCCCCAACCCTTCTTCTAAATCAACAAAGGGTGCTCCAGTAGCATCAAATCTACTAGCAGTGTCAGGATTTGGGGCTGAAAAAAAGGATGGACAGTGGGACTGCAATACCTGCCTGGTCAGAAATGATGCATCAGATGCTGAATGTGTTTCCTGCCGTTCTCCAAATCCGACTCCCTCTTTGGAAGCCATGTTTGCCAAGAAGGATGGGGAATGGGACTGTGACACTTGTCTTGTGAGAAACAGTGCCACTGCCAATAAGTGTGTGGCCTGTCAGACACCAAATCCCAATGCTAAAAGCACAACCAGCACTGCTCCTTCGGCCTCCTCGTTCAGCTTTACATTTGGAAGCAAAACCTCATCAAGCCAGCCAGCTGGAACTGGATTTACGATGCCTTTTGAAACTGGCAGCACTTTTCAGTTTGGTCAAAACAAAGACAAAGGCTCTGCTGCTTCTTTTAAGTTTGAAGCTCCTCAGTCTGGGTCTAGTACGACTAGTTCTTCAGGCTTCTCCTTTTCAATGCCTATTCCATCTGGTGGCTTCAAGTTTGGCATTCAGGACACCCCAAAAGAAACTCCCTCAACTGATAGCCAAACACCTCCATCAGGGTCAGCCTCCAGTTTTCTGAAAAGCATAGCGGACAAACACAAGGAGAAAGAAAATGTGTCTACACTCTTAGTGGGGCAAACAGAGCAAGAGCAGAATCCATTAATTGCTGGAAAAGCCAGTACGTTCAGCTTTGCAGACTTGGCAAAGTCCACTGGGGGAGACTTCCAGTTCGGCCAGAATGACCCAGATTTCAAAGGGTTCTCTCGGGCTGGTGAGCAGGTATTCTCAACCCCCACCAAGACAGACGCTGCAAATGAGCCTGATGATGATGACATGTATAAAACAGAGGAAAATGACGATATCCAGTTTGAACCAGTGGTCCAGATGCCTGACAAGGTGGACCTGGTGACGGGGGAGGAGGATGAACAGGTTCTTTATTCTCAGCGTGTCAAGCTGTTCAGATTTGACTTGGACACTAGTCAGTGGAAAGAGCGTGGTGTAGGAGTCCTTAAATTCCTGAAAAACAGCACTAATGGCAGGCTAAGGGTACTGATGAGAAGAGAGCAAGTTCTGAAGGTGTGTGCCAACCACTGGATCACCACCACCATGAATCTAAAGCCTCTGGCAGGCTCAGACAAAGCTTGGATGTGGATGGCCAATGACTTCTCTGACGGAGATGCGAAACTTGAACAGTTGGCTGCCAAGTTCAAGACCCCAGAGCTTGCTGAGGAGTTTAAGGAGAAGTTTGAAGAGTGTCAGAGACTTCTCTTGGACATCCCCCTACAAACCCCCCACAAGCTTGTCGATTCGGGCAGAACAGCACGCCTCATTCAGAAAGCAGAGGAAATGAAGTCTGGTTTGAAAGACCTGAAATCCTTCTTGACAGACGAGAAAACAAAGATCAAAGATGACGACAGCCAAGCAGACATTACAACATCCAGCAATGTTTCGAACCTTGTAATCAAGCCTCAGGGTGAAACCACCGGCCCCACCTTGGAATGGGATAACTACGACCTGAGAGAAGAGGCTTTAGATGATACTGCCACCTCATCAGTCTATGCCTCTCCTATGGCCAGCAGCCCCCTCAGAAAGAACCTTTTCCGCTTTGGGGAATCCACCGGTGGATTCAGCTTCAGCTTCCAGCCTGGCATCAGCCCCTCCAAGTCTCCTGCTAAGCTTAACCAGAGCAGAGCCTCAGTGGGTACTGATGACGAGCAGGATGTAACCCAGGATGAGGAGAGGGACTGCCAGTACTTTGAACCTGTGGTCCCCTTGCCTGATCTGGTGGAGGTTTCTACAGGAGAGGAGAATGAACAGGTGGTCTTCAGTCACAGGGCCAAACTGTATCGCTACGATAAAGAACTGGCTCAGTGGAAGGAAAGGGGTATTGGGGACCTCAAGATCTTGCAGAATTATGAAAACAAACGAGTGAGGCTGATTATGAGGCGAGACCAGGTACTTAAGATCTGTGCCAACCACAGGATCACAGCAGCCACAAAGCTGGAGCCTATGAAGGGCGCAGAGAAGGCCTGGGTCTGGAGTGCTTTGGACTTTTCTGAATCAATAGAGGGTAACATTGAGCAGTTAGCTGTGAGATTCAAGCTGCAGGAAACTGCAAATACATTTAAACAGGTATTCGAGGAGGCCAAGGCTGCTCAAGAAAAAGAGGAACTCATGACTCCAGTGACATCCAGGGTTGCCACACCTAAAGACAGTGGGCCTGCAGCATCTGCACAACCTGTTACACCTGTGTGCGGCAAGGCAGCCATTGCTGTTTTGGAAGAGACCACAAAGGAACGTACAGAGCTTCCCCCTGAAAGCAAGCCATCTGCAGCTGGGTCTTCAAGTCCAGTCAACCCCTCAAAGACTGTGGTGTCACCCCCTAAGTTTGTCTTTGGTACTCAGAGCCTTCAGAAGTTTTTTGGCTCTCCTAAATTTCACTCTGAGGCTGAGGAATCAGCATCCAGTTTGAAAGCCAAAGACTGTGGACTTCCCACCAAGGCTTCACCTGCAGCACCTGCATTCAAAATCCCAGAAAAAGGTAAAAAAAAAAAAAAATCTTAATATATGTGCAATATTTGTCTGATTTGTCTGATTTTTGAATGAATATCATGACTGTTTTTGTTAATTTGAGTTTTACTTCATTGTCTTGTTTTCATTTGCATCTCATTGCTCCATCACCTTCTTATATTAGTTGACCCAGCCAAGACTCTTCCCAAAATTTTCTATGACAGAAATTAGATTCCCAATATCCTCCCCATGTAGCCACTTTATATACATTGTTTTTTTTATGTTTTTCACTATGTTAAGATGTTCTGTACCTTTAGTAAAACTGTGTTTACTAAATTATCTACAGGAAGTTTTAGTGAACACGCTGAACACAATGCATTCTACACATTAATATACACAATTTCATTTGAACACTTTAGGCCATGTTTTATGATCATGATACCGGCCTCACAATTAGTTTCTCTTCGCCCAACAACCCATCATCCTTTAGGGCTGGATTTTAGGCTTTTCAAAGATAACCCAATGGCTTTTTGGACCAGCACATCAACCACCCAATTTGAACCCCCAGGTACTCTAATCACTGCAGTGTGTGTTAACACCTCTCAGCTGTCACCTGGCTGGCCCCTATCACTAGGGCTGAACGATTAACCGAATTCAATATTGCTAAGTAACAGAACACAATTTTCTAATCACAAAAGCTGCCCTATATTCCATGTGACATTTATGAATGAGAGTAGATCAAGAAAAGGGCTTGTAAAATGCCATGTGCAAGCTTTGATGCTTGCAGTACTACTGTGTGAAAATGGCCAGGGTCAGGTTCATGTGCAATTTAAATATTGTAAGAATAGCATGGCTCCTTTGGGGAACAGCTCAGTGCTTAGTTTCTACCTAGAGTCAGGGGAGCTATTGAGTGTGTGGTTGACCACCAGATAGTAGACAGACCGTATACAGATCAGAGAGAGAGTTGGCTTTAAACTTGTCATGTGGTAGAAAATGTACAGTGTAGTTTTCAGTTTGTCAGTGAGTTAATGCTGCAGCTCATCAAGACCATGTTAAAATCCTTTGCTTTACTTCCCACCACTGGGTGAAGGTGAGGGGAGTAACCCCCAAAGTGAGCATCAACGGTCTGGAAGCTGAAGCAGGAATTGTGAAACATGTTAGCAATGAGGCTTTGACTTTTCTAAATATTTAAGAGTGTTCGAGCCACAGTGAGTGCACCCTTAAGTTTGTGAGATTAGTTACAATACGGTGACCGCAACAGAAAAATTGAGATTTCTTTTCAATAACAATAATACAGTTAAGGAGGAAGATAGAGGAAGATAAGAATTTTTTAAATTAAAAAAGTCCCATACTAAATCATAATTACAATATTGGTCTAAAAAAACAAAGCACTTTGATGATTTTTCCTTATCGTTCAGCCCTATTTATCACTAGACAAAAATAACCTGGATGCACGGAGTGGTAAAAACATTTGACGCTAATGTGTTGCATGTCCAGTGTGTGGAGGTGCAGTTTTTATTGACAAGAAATACTCAACGTTGTCACAAGATTCAACACAGGAGGGAGTATATCCACTCATTCTGGGTCAGGGTGTAAATGGTGTTTAGTGGAGTTAACTAATTCATAGAAGTCAGTTCAAACTTATGGCTAAAGTTAACTCTTTATTCCCTGAGGCCCTGTTAGCCATTTTTATGGCAGTGTAGTAATTTCATTTATCTTTTCATTAAATTTGTCCTTATGAAATTCTCATTTTGATATTGTGGTTCACAGTTCCCATGCCTAAATATGTATATATATATATTTTTAACTTACCAAAACCTGTTAAATTGAGCTCCTAAATACTGTGTTTCCCATACATTGATTTATTTGTGATGTCCCGTCATAATATCAGCATTGACCACTATGTATTGATTTTCTGTTGTTCTTTTCCCACTTTTTTAAAAAAAAAAAAATTTATTTCATTGTTGAGCTGCGTGGTACATGTATCACATTGATTTGCTCATCCTCCCTTGGTTTTCGGTGGTGTCTTAGGCCACAAATGAGACAAGAATTAGTTGGCTAGTGCACCCAGCGATCCCTCTGTCTCATGGCTTCAGTGGGAGAAAATCAGGATGCAACTCTAGAGATGGACCTTCAGTTAACAGCTGTACCAACTAAAATTTAGCCAGCACAAACCCTGCCGACGGAAGTCACAACGGACAGGTCACTAGATCTAACTTGTGCAGTGGCAGCAACACAAAGTTTGCTGATCTGTCAGCAATTTGACATCAGTGCTCCAGGCTAGGGTTTGTGCTGGCTGAATTTTAGTTGCGACAGTTGTTAACTGAAGGTCTGTTTTCCATCCCTGGTCAGTTATGGGAAACACTGAAGTAGTAGTTTGTGTTTTGTTCATCTAAAAAAAAAAAAAGAATGTATTTCTCCCACCTGCCAAAGAAAAAATGTCCAGTTATGTTTCGTTAGACTTTCCCTCATCTGAGTCTTGAAGAAACGATGAAGGACAATCAGAAGGCCTCATACTTTGTTGTAGCTGTGCTTAAAGGTTTGATATATGTATATATATGTGTGTGTATATATATATATATATATATATATATATATATATATATATATATATATATATATATATATATATATATATATATATATATATATATATATATATATATATATATATGCAATATCTGCAAATGTAGGTATTAGGTACATATATATACAGGTAGTGTAATAGCAGATGTAACATTGGGTAAATGTTAATAGGCAGTTTGCATTTCATTAGTAAATGTTCAGAATCAGACTGGAGTTTTGTATAGCAACAGGAGTCACATTAAAAGTTGTCTTTTGAAAGGTGAGCTGAGAAGATTCCTCTGAGAGCGTTCCCTCCGAGAGGAATGCACTGTGATGGCCCACAACGTCACACTTGCCATTTTTAGTGCAGGATGTGTAGCAACAGCATGAAATGCAATTCCCTGTCTGGTCTGGCTTCTACCAGTGATGCAGCAAAGGCTAATGAGAGTTAAAGCTCAGGTGCTATTTAATGCTACGGTGCCATGTGTGCTACAGCAAGTCTGTCAAATCAAATATTAAAAAAACACAGACCAGTGCATACAGAAATGTTCCCTTAATACAACTTATCTCACAAAATCAAACGCATGCTATACATTTTTGCTGTGCATGACTTTTTTTGTGTGGAACTAACACGTGGTTATAAAGCAGCTCAATTTCTCTGTTCTTCTGAGCCTCTCCAGGCCAATTATTTATTTTCCTACTTCTCTCGTATCTGCCTGTTACAGGGACGTCTCAGGCAGAAGGAGGCAGCGCAGGGTCAGAAGAGGACTACGAGGTGGAGATTTTATATGTCAGGGAACCCACTGCTGAACAGGCAGCTTTAGCCAGGAAACTCCTGCTGCCTCTCACCTTCTTCTGCTATCAGAATGAGCCAGGCTACACCAGTGACGATGAATCTGATGGTGAGAGCAAATTTTAACTAACGGTAGTATAAAAATGTGTGTTGTTAAAGTGAACATGTTAACTACAATGAATCACATGACTCGTTAAATACTATTTTTTTTATTAATTTATCAAATTTTCTTTTTGCTATACTTCCACACATAGTATTGTCATTTCTTTATTACGTTAGCATCATCATCAAAGTCATTTCATTAAACTAAAGCATAACCACACACAGCTAGAAAGCACTGTAATGCCTTAAAGTGCACATGATGATAATAATTTGATAATTACTGCATTTATACACTCCATATAACATCCTTAAATTTGAATATATGATCAGTTAGAGTAAATAGAGGAGCGGTAACAGTGACAGAAAGCAACATAATGTCAAGGATATTTCCTCATTTTGCATGTGGAGTTTGTTGCTTATGTCTCATTATGACTTAAATTCTTGCTTACTGGCATTGTCTAAGGAATGTGGAAGTGAGGTTGCATCAACATCTACCTTGAAAGCAAAATGTAAGTGAAATGTGTGTTGAATTTCTTCTGAATTTTCAGATGAGGATTTTGAGTCGGCTGTAAAAGCCTTGAATGGGAAGCTTTACCCTGATCCTCCCAAGAAAAAGGCTGCAGCATGTGGTGATGGTATGTATGCCATATCTTGTCACACACTCTATTTTATCCTATCACTTGCCCCCAGTTTTGTCATTTGTCAACTATCATATCGGTTTAGTTCGCTTCACAGACAATTTAAGGTTGCAGAGACATGCCCCAACCAGTGCCTCAGAATTTCATTGCCTATTATTGGCAGTAATCTGTCAAAATGAGTGGCAAGTCCATTCTATGGACATCATATCTGCGTTCTTGTAGGGCATGCAGCTTTCCAGAGAAATGTGTATATGGCCACCTCCTGAGGCAGAAAAGAAAAATATTCTTTGTAAGCCAAAAAAAAAAAACGTGTGTATGGCCCTGCAGATTTGTCATTCCTATTGGTACAATAAAGCAAAGGAAATTATGCTGAGTACAGGTGTTAAATGTCACAAGTGGATCCAGCTGTATTTTATTGGTTGGATGAGCAGAACCTATCAACAGATGTGATCCTCATACTAGAGTCTGTGTTCCAGGTTGGACATAAGGAACATATACAGTATATCAGCATAGTTATTATTAAAAAAAATACTACTACTTTTCACCTGCAAGCAGCATGTGCAGTGCAGAGGGATGCCCCTCTTAATGAGGCTGAAAAAGAACAGCTTTGGTCAAAACTAGGACAGATACTATGGGTTGCAAAGCAGACAAATGTTTGATGCAAGCAGCTTAGCATCAAATATAAAAAATGCTACAGTTCATCTATTCATTAGGCAATTAGTCATTAGTCATTAGGAAGCTTAAATCTGAAAAGTGCCCCTCAAGTTTCAGCATTTGGGAAACCATGATGCTGTGAACGTGATTGTTTTCAGTGATGCTTCCTTTGGAAATCTATCTGATGGAGGTACACACCTCATCAAAAATAATGTTCACCTGGCTTGCCAGGCACTCGCTGCTCCTAAACTTCTGTATGTACTGCATTCAGAGTCAGACTGCCAGGTGGTGTGGGAGAAGAAGCCGACACCAGAAGAGGAGGAGAAGGCCAAAAGCCTCCAGCTTCCACCCACCTTCTTCTGCGGCCTGAGCACCACAGACAGCGACCTGGACCAGGACAAGCCTGAAGACTTTGAGACTGAGGTCTACAAGGCACGGCGAGACCTGGTAAAAGACACACCACTTGGAAAGCACCCTGGAGTTACACAGATTATCATGCAGATCAAGTTATCATGCAAGCAAGCTGTATCTAAATACCATAGATTACCCAGTGCATACATGTGGTCAGCTGACAAGTCTTAATTCAAAAACACAAAAACTGTTTTTATTCCTATCAGTGTGACGAACAGGTCACACACCTCTGTGTGTCATTTAGTAACGCACAGAGGTCATTTTAGCTGTATCTGTTCATAGTGATGTACAAGTAAGCAAATATGCATTTTAAGAGTTTGCATGAGCAAAAGTAAGTGGGTAGGAGGGGAAAAGTCAATTTATTCATTGTTTGAACACTTCAGAGTGCTTTGTTGTATCATAATATGGTCACGAAACAGAAAACAATGTCATTAATTTTATTCAACACCTGGATAACACAGTTAGAGAAAGAGAATCAGTATTATTGTAGTTTAATTGCTAAATTGTTTCAGGGTGCCCAGTTAAACCAAGCTGAAAAAGCATCCAGCGGCCCTGCTGTAGCCCCAGAACAGACATCTGGCACGTCATCCAGCAGCACAGAAGCTGCAGGCAGCACATCTGCAGTGGAGGAGCAGACCTCAGACCAGCCAACAGAGACTCAGAGTGAAGCTCCCAGCAACAGCACAGACGCTGCAAGCAGCTCTACTACAGCCGAGGAGCAGACCTCAGACCAGCCAACGGATACTCAGAGTGAAGCTCCCAGCAGCAGCTCTCCCATTGACCTGTCAACTAAGAAGAGCCCAGAGCCAGAGTCCAACACTGCAACTGCAGCTGCAACATTTACTGCTATAACAGCCAGTCAAGGTAAAGACCACTTGCTGCTCATTACTTCAGATTTGAGACCACTCACCTTTAACAGTCCACCTGTTGTGTATGGGTCAGTACTGATTCAATGAAAAACGGCTCTCTCTCAACAACCATCCTCATGAAAGAAATTACTGAAATGTTTGCTTCTTAGATACATACAGTATATTTCTATGATTGTTTGATTGATTGATTTTCTGGTGTCTTGTCTGAATGTTGCACTGTAGCCTGGAATAATGTGGAAATGCAGCACTGAGAGGTTTAGGATGGAGACTGACACATAATATTGCTTCTTTGATACCTTAAAGGAACTCCCCATCCCCAAATGATCGTTTGTATATCAGTTACTCACACTGTGTTATGTTGAATTTTGTGAGGAAAACTTTGTTTTTCTTGCCTCCACCGTGAACAAAATTGGGAATATTTTTTATTTATTGAAACCATAAGGCGTCTGCGTTCACAAACAGCCAAATTACATCAAAATATCTGTTTACAAATTCTCACGCAATTTTTACAGTTTAATACAGTTTGCATTAAATCAAACCAGTTTAAGCTCTTGCACCTTGTGGTTGGGGCGGTGGGGTGGGGTCAGTCGGTCAGAGGGCAGCAACGGGGGGCTTGGTTGGTGACAAAAACCCACGCGCTGTGAACCGATTAACCAATAGCAAAATTACACTGCAATAGCCAGGTTTCAACAGTTTAAAGGCTGTGACTATGCATATTTATACACGCTATGTAGAATTTAACTAGATTGTACTTCAATGTCAAGATGAGGACCTGAATCAATCAACAACACTGCTAAATTTTCCATATATATTGTGTTTCAACTGAAAAAAACACCCTAAAGAGGTCTGGTGGTTTATTTACACTTTAGATAAGATTTTGAATGTTTTTTTTATGTATTATTGGATGGATTTTTAATTCAATTTCACATTTTTGTACTTATATGTAAACAATCAGAGTACTACTTTCACCTCTTTGACATCTTCAACGTCAGGTTAGATTTATTGCAGAGCTTTTGCCTGATAGCTTTCTTTAGAGTTCATCTTTTGTCCAACACACTGTGGGTTAGAATCCTGCATACAATATGAAAGGTATAAGAAAAAAAGGCATTCAATACAGCTTCTCATGATGGCTTTTCCCTCCCACCACAGACTCCTCCAGCTTTGGCTTCAACTCATTTGGAGGCTTCTCTTTTGCTGATTTGGCACAAAACACAGATTCATTTGCATTTGGAACTCAAGGTTGGCCTACATTTACCTTTACATTTTCTTAAGATGGTCTTTCTTTTTGACAACATGCTGTTAATAATACATCACCACCACATATTTATTGGTTCTCTTTCATGAAGACTCCAACTTCTCGTGGGCAAATGCTGGAGCGACGGTATTTGGGACTGCAGCGACCTCTGCGTCCAAACACAATGGTGATGAGGATGGCAGTGATGAAGAGGACCCTGCTAATAATGTGGACATTCACTTTGAGCCAATTGTGTCACTACCAGAGGTATCTAAAAATGCTCAACTCCAACATTTATCTTTTTTTTTTCAGACAGTAAATTAAAGTTTGGTGAATGAGGTTCAGAACCACACCTCATCTTTGCATCTTTGCGTAATTGTGTTTTCCCTCAGGTGGAGACAAAGTCTGGAGAGGAGGATGAGGAAATCCTGTTCAAGGAGCGCGCCAAGCTGTACCGATGGGACCGGGACATCAGCCAGTGGAAGGAGCGTGGCATCGGTGACCTGAAGATCCTCTTCCACCCAGCCAAACATTTCTACAGAATCCTGATGAGAAGAGAGCAGGTCCTGAGGGTTTGTGCCAACCACACAATCACGCAGTCGATGGAGCTCAAACCCATGAACGCCTCCGCTAACGCACTGCTGTGGACTGCCACTGACTACTCAGGTACACATGTAGTGTCGTCTGTGCTGCACCTATCTGTATGTAGTTTTGTCTGTTAACCCTTTGAAACCCTGATTGAAATCAGTTTTCTTGTGATGCGTTCGGATATCTGGGGACATGGGGAAAAAGACAGTGGCCAACTTGTCAATGAATGTCCCACAAATTGCAAGAAATTTTACCTAAAAAATAGATTTTGAAAAGAGGTTATGATTATTATAAAAGATATAGGGAGAAATATCCAGAAAACTACATTAATCATTAGAATAATTTTGTATTTAGAATTGTTACATCATATATATATATATATATATATATAATAAATTATATCAAATAAATACTTTTTTTGCTTATTTTCAGATCATTTTCTTGATTGTTCTTTAACTTTCTTAGTACATTTTTCATAATTTTTGGGACATGTCTTGTTAATTGCCTTCCCCCTAAACCAAACCCATTTTCTAAAGTTTCAAAAAGTTAATAGCTTTTGTAAAATCATCCTGCGACTAAACATTTTTACAATTGTACATTTATAATTTGCACTTCGATTATCTCTTAGTCTAATTTTCTTTTGCAGGATCCTGACGAAAAGCAGATTTTGCTCAGCTGTTGATTCAACAGATGAATTTTAAAGGCACACATTAGCCAAGTATTACTTAACTGATCATCTTTCCCTGTTTTTCAAGACGGCGATGGTGTAGTGGAGCAGCTGGCGGCCAAATTCAAAACCCCTGAAATAGCCGAATCCTTTAAGAAGACCTTCTGTGAGTGTCAGAGCCGCACAGGCCAATCTGAAGGAGACACCTCAAGTGTCTTGTCACCACAAATGTCCAGAGTTCAAGAGCACTCCAGGGACACAAACCCCCAGGTGTACCTCAAAGTGGCAGGCGACGGAGAACCACTGGGCACTATCACCATCGAGCTTTTCTCTCATATTGTCCCTAAGACAGCGGAGAACTTCAGGGCTCTCTGCACCAGCGAGAAAGGCTTTGGACTTCGGGACTCAATCTTCCACAGAGTTATACCGGACTTCATGTGTCAGGTGAGATTATTAAGATGGCAGATGCAATACTGCAGTTTCACACGTAACAGTTTCGCAAGACTACGTGCTAATTGTACCACTCATATGTTTGTGCCTACAGTGCTTAATATACACATATCAAAAACAAACTACAGCACCAATTTGGAATTTTTAATACAAGTGGGATTTGGCACTGCCCATGTGAGCAGTGCTGCTTAGGTACAACTTAGCGAAGGAATATCAAGAGAATCTGAGTCTCACCGATTTTTATACGTTTCTCAGCAAAAATAGTAAAAATGGTCTTTTGATATTCATATTACCGTTATACCGCCTTTCAACTACAATTTCAATGTCTTCATCTTTCTTCATCTTCACAAACATGAAGAAATATAAATGTAAACATTGCATTTCAGAATTGTACTTTTGGGCTAAGACCCTTATGTGCTTTTTAAGTGATCAGTAAAACCTTAAAATCAATTTTTAAAACTGTCAGAGCCAGTGAAGGGAAGCGACAACAGGAGTGATGTGATGTCATCTGTTAAAAAAAGTAAGAAACCAAGCTGTTGTGGGCCAGTTGGAGGTGGGAGAGTGATTTTTGGGTGATACCTGAGAGTAGAGAGTTACAGTAGTCCAGTCAAGACAAGATCAGAGAATGAATGACTATTTCCAGATCAGCAGGTGGCAGAATGGAATTGATTTTGGAAATGGATCATATATATGGATGAAACAGGACTTGGACGACTTTCTTGATGTGTTGATTGAAGGTGAGATCAGAATGAAAAAAACTCCCAAATTTCTCACTGTGTTTGTGATATTTGAAGACAGTGACCAGGGGAACTTTCAGTCTGATTGATGTGTAATTTGGGATAGTCGAATAAAATTATTTCTGATTTTGAGTTATTTAGTTGTTAAAAATTTTGGGCCATCCAACATTAAAAATATTTGAGGAAGTTGAAAACAGCAGCTAGGCTTTTTTGGTCTCAAGCTAACATTACTGCGAGGCAGCAGTATTACTCTTATCAATGATTTTGTCGTATTTATTTTTAAATCCAAAATGCTTCCTAACAGAATTTCTCGGTGATTCGGTGTCATAATAATTGGGTGAGCACGGCTCACTATTTGATTTTACGTTTGTGTATCTCACATAGGGAAGATTGTATCTTTCCAGTAGCAGACCTCACTGTGGCATTGCTAACAAATCCTTGTTGGTCTTTTAGGGCGGTGACATCACCAAAAGTGATGGCACAGGAGGAAAGTCCATCTATGGCAGCAAGTTTGAGGACGAGAACTTCGATGTGCGGCACACGGGCCCAGGCATTCTGTCAATGGCCAATCGCGGGCGAGACACCAACAACTCACAATTCTTCATCACCCTGAAGAAAGCTGAACACCTGGACTTCAAACACGTGGCTTTCGGCTGGGTTCGGGATGGCATGGACGTGGTGCAACAGATGGGAGCGCTTGGCACAAAGGGAGGTACCCCCGCAAAGAAGCTGGTCATCACAGACTGTGGACAGCTGTAGCTTTTTAAATGTCAACATTCACAGCATGGTTTAAGCTGTGGAGTTGAGGTCAAAAAAGACTCTGGATAATGATGTGTTCCCTCCTGCTAAAACTGAATCCATAGTCATTAGGCATCTGAGAATTAAACACTGATCACAGGGCTTCTGGTCACGACCCTTTATCAGAGAAATTCGCTCCAGTAGCCTGGACTTAGAAATTATTTTGCTATCGTTTGACATAATCACAGTTGGGAAACACGGTGTGGTATGTGGGTGGAGCAAAACTGGTATATTTTTGCTCTGTTGCACTTGCATCTTCATCATCGTCTGTCAATAAATTCCCATTTGTTTATTTTATGTGTATAATTGTACATGGACACTTTTTTAATGTCTGTTTTTGTTGTTTTGTCTTGCATGTGCTCAATTTGAATGTGCTGGTCCTCTTTATAGGCTCCACTCGGGTATTTTTTTCCCTTTTTGACTAAGTCTTAACTATAATTGAAAGGTGAGGTTGTTCTTTGAAAGCACCTGTTGGTTTGTAACCGTTTCCTTGCCTTCTTTCCAAACGCGGCCTCTGTGTATATTTTCCTGTTGGGCTTCCCCAGTGATTTTTCTTTTGTGTAAGTGGATTTCATAATGTGCAGATAATTGGACTTCACACTTGCCCACATAAACTTGAGTCATCTCACTGTGTTGCCCAGTGGACAGGAGGTGGCTAGATGATGATAACATCACATCTGGTTTGGATTTTGCAAAGGCGTTCCATTATGGTTTGAGATAATCACAAAGTTGAAATGGTGCTTGTACCAAAATAATACGCTAATAAAGGAGAAATAAAATGCTTTACAAGTAATAGGTGACTGTTTGAGCATTTTTTTTTTTTAAGTTTGATTTTTGTCCTTAACTAATACATCCAACAATAATGGAAACAAATCCAAACAGGCTGCATACTCACCAAACATGCACAGTAACAGTTTATATTGGTGATTTTACAGACTGTTACAAGTTACAAACTTGTAATCGCTCCTCACCGGCTGTTGTCTCTGTATGGGTATGATCTGTGAACCACTCAACCATAGTCATTTTTGCTCCTTAAATAATTTAATTTGAAGTCATTTTTATTACTGATTGCAGTATTTGTTCCTTTTGTATTTTTTTTATTTTGACCACTTTTAAGCTATTAAGTAAAAAAATGGAGGATTCACCACCAAAATGTATTTAGTGTTTAAGCCTTTGTGTTGGGGAATACATTTTAAGACTATATAAATTAACAGTTTTAAAAAATACGACATCATCAAAAATCAAAAATAACTACATATGCAGTTTATGCACTCAAGTATATACATGTATATATATCACTCACAGATAACATGTTTTAGCTAGCTAACATGGCCAGCCTGGTTGGTAGATAGATAGATAGATAGATAGATAGATAGATAGATAGATAGATAGATAGATAGATAGATAGATAGATAGATAGATAGATATAGAGAATTAACTGAACTATGTATACACACTAACTATTATTAGCAAGTTAATATGGCACGAGTAAAAAAAATAATTTACAACTTTTTGTAAAAAAATTTGTTTTCTGAATTGGCAGACGTGCTTTTCTTTGTAGGCACATACTGCAGGTAAATGGGGGTCGTTTTTTTTTTCTAAGGTGCATAAAAGTACAGCATATTTAAGATTCACGACACACAATCATACGTATACATAGCAACTAATCATAACTCAAAGATGGGGACAAAAAAATACTCTTTTGTTATCCAGTCCAAGGTGCAGTCCAAAGGTAACTCCAAGAGATTGGTTTCTTCATAAAAGTTTAGATAACATTTCAGTTACATATTTAAAAAAAAATTAAAAAGTAAAATAGAGCCCCTTGGTTTTTAAACCTACACTTATGTATGTAAACTTTGGCAATAATAATCAACAGATCAATGCTTTTTCCTCAAATTTCCTGTCATAGAGAGAGAATCTGAATAACATGCTCATAAAATATTGCAAACCAATATTTAGGAACAAATCACTATAGACCCCATTTATGGAGCAAGTTCCTTAACTGTGGCACGGAGGTTAAAATGAGAAATGAATTCATAAAAGTATATAAGATTACACTCTGGGGTATAATCAGTTGACTATATAATATCACCATTATATATATATATATATATATATGTGTGTGTGTGTATATATATATATATATATATATATATGTGTGTGTGTGTATATATATATATATCTATGTAACACCACTTTCAGCCACCATCTCGAGATGGCAGCAACGTTCAGAGGCGAATGCGCGATGACGTCAGCAGGATGTAAAGCAGTGCCTCGCGGCCTCGTCGGTCTTTTCCCTCTTCAGTGTTGTCAGGGCGGTAGGCCTTCGCTCTGTCTCTGAAACATTTAACATCGAACCAGCAAAATGATCATCTACAAGTGCGTCATTAGCAGTAAGTATTCAGAGTTTAAGCAGTCTTTTGTGTTTATTGGGTAGCGAGACAGTCGCGGTGGTTATTTTGGCTGTGTTATGGTATTAGAGAGAGTTTACCAGGCTGGCCATGTTAGCTAGCTAAAACGTGTTATCTGTGAGCTAGCCTGATGCTAATCAGAAACGGAAGGCTCTATGATAACCCGCCGTGTGTTAGCCACTTCATCGGCTAACCGGTGATGCTTAGGCCGGCTAGCTTTTTAGCATTGGCCACGGTTCAACTGCCGTTAAGTAGGCTAAAAGTTGGAAAGTGGGACTACCGTGTGCCTAATAACAGCTGGGAGCTGTTAGCAAAGATACACGATACGGACGGTGGTTCAGGACATTACTGTACCGTTAGTACTGACAAAGTAACAGTGTACGTGGCCTTTCGGCATCATGTAGCTGAGGTTTTATTTAGGGGGAGATGACTAACTGGCAGATTTTTCCAGAAATAGCAAAGCATGGATAACGTTTATTGGAAACTACCACTCATAGCTAAACCAAATTATTGAAACTAACATTAATCTTCGCTGAGCAGTGTTAGCTCCGTGTCCATTGTGTGCACTTTTTAAGTTATGGCGAAACCAGAGGAAAGTCCGGGCATTTGTGTTGTATTCATAAGAAAGTGTGACACTGTTTTCTCTCGCAGATGATGAGATGTTCTCGGACATCTATAAAATCACTGTATCCAAAAACGGCATCTTCTACGAAGTTGAAGGAAAGGTAAGTACACATGGAGATCTGTGTGTGTTTGGTTAAACTCGGGAGGTTTTCTTTACAACATGGAGGCCACAGGCAAGGCCACAAAGAAAACATTTCACCAGTTTACCCTGTTTCCAGAACCTAGACAAAGGTGACAATAAAATATAATCTTTTCATGGAATATTTTACCGGCACTCAGTACATACTTTTGTGTGGTGTGAAGGTGGCAACAAATACCACCCAATTTCAAGTCAACTTTATTTTCATTACACTACACATTTACATTGAGAGCTGAATGAAAGGGCGTTTCTCAGAGATCTCAGATACAAGATTTAAAGAATCATAACAATAAGCACAAAAAGCACCCCCAATTTCAGTTAAAACAGTTCTGAAAAACAATATGAAAATAAGGTTGCTGTTAACACTGCCATTGTTTCACTACTGGAAAGATGGTCTTTTCATAAAATTGAGTTGTCCAAGCAGTAGAAGGAGGGAAGTACCTTTGAAACTGGTGCTACATGACCAGATATAACAAAACTGACTCTGAGCATTGCTTTTTTTCATTCAAAAAGGTAGAAAACTCACTGCCAGTGTTGGAAAATCACAAAAATCGACTCACAGGCCAAGGTGATAGATTTAAAAAGGAAGTCAGGCATATGTTTTTGCTCGCCAAAATAAGAACTGTCCTTTTTGTGTGCATGTATGTATTTGTTTCAGTACATTTAACTGTGATAATATTGTTATGTTAAATTAAAACTTCAAAAGAAGATGTTAGAGCAAAATTTATTCAACATAATAAACAGCTCATCACAGCAGCCTCAGCATGTGAATAAGTTCCCTCTGGTAATCAGTGATGTAGTGTTTGTGTGCATTTATTGTGAGAGTTAAGAAATTGACATTGGTTATTTCAACCAATACCGATACCCACCAATCATCAACCAATAATTTCCAGTTTCTTGTGGCCGATAGGATACAGGTAACAGATAATTTCTTTTGGTTTGCTTTTCATTGCCTGAGGGTATGAAAGGCTGAGATGTAGTGAGTACAGATGAATTTACCAATAATACTCTGACCTAACCAAATATAACTGATATCACTACAGTTAACACAACAAACAAGAACGGTTGTGATTCGTCAAATTGGTCATTGGTCATTCAATCTGTCAATCTCAATCTATCAGAAATGAAGTGAGATTTTAAATAAAAATAGCAGCCTGAGGTTTTGCAAAGGAAATGTTCCTCCCCTGCCATGACACTCTCTGTGCCCTTTTTGATGAGTTAATTTTATCGGCCAAGCCGATAATCTGTCAACCCCTAGTGTTAATATTGTATTGCCTTTTTAAGCATGGTCCAACTCCAGTTAGCAGCAGACCGGTGGCAAGGAAAAGTTAGTGGATCAGCTGATGTCCTGTATGGTAAACGGTGCTGCAAATCTAGGAGCACTCAAGACTAGGGATGTCTTGTTGGCTAAGTGTACTATTGAAATGCTCATGTTTAAACTCTAACTTATCAGGAAAATATATATGTGAAAAACAAAATAGTCCTTACTGCTAAAGGACCATTGAGGGCATTTTTAATTGACGTCAACACGGTCAAGATGACCGTCTTTGTGTGTGTGTGTGTGTGTGTGTGTGTGTGTGTGTGTGTGTGTGTGTGTGTGTGTGTGTGTGTGTGTGTGTGTGTAATACACACAAAGGAATAAAAGGTGGTAATTGAAACAAGTTTGCATCCCAAAGTCACGGCCACCTCAACCACAAAAGTATGATGTCAAGTACAGAATATTATTACCATGTGTTAAATAAGTTGTGATTACAGATCGATTCATGATTTAAACACACCCTGCACTGTTGAAGCTGTGGTACTAACACATCTGATATGACTGAAGGGACAGCTCAATAACATTGCTCCACAATCACAACAAGACATCATGTTTTTGCAGTTAAATAGATAAATATTTGATTCAGATGCTGTGAAATGCATTTGGTATATTCATTTTTCCCTCCTTTGTTTGGAAACTAGAAGAAAAACATGACATCAGATTTGGTTTCAATGCAAGTTAATGTATTAAAAAACTAAAAAAAAAGTTATGTCCCCCTCCCCCCACAGACCACCACCAGGACAGAAAATTTTGATGATGCACTAATTGGGGCCAATGCCTCTGCTGAGGAAGCGACAGAGGGCACTGACGCATCCTCAGTTTCTGGTGTAGACATCGTCCTTAACCACAATCTGCAGGAGACGGGCTTCGACAAGAAGAGTTACACAGCTTACATCAAAGACTACGTGAAGGCGTGAGTATCAGTGCCCGAGGATCGGGAGGGGAGGTTGAACTTTGGGGTGTGTGTTGGATCTAACAGTCTGATTCTTTAAATTTGTCATTTCTGTTTGTATGTTCAGCATTAAGGCTGAGCTGGAAAAGAACAACCCAGAGAGAGTGGATGCCTTTGTGAAAGAAGTTGGACCAGAAGTTAAGAAGATCATGTCAAACATAAAAAACTACCAGGTATCATGATTATGTAAATTCCCAGCTTTACACAAACCCATATTTGTAAACCGCAGCTGTCATCTCCTTAACTGCGCCCTGGTAGTTTGCAGCCAAATGTCTTAAGACTAGCATCTCTTTGAAAACTGATCTAAAGCCATTTTGCAGATAGTTTTCTGAAACGCTGGCTTTTTTTTTGTCTTTTGCAGTTTTTCACAGGAGAGTCCATGAACGCAGAGGGCATGGTGGGACTGCTGGACTACCGCGAGGACGGCACCACACCATACATGCTTTTCTTCAAAGATGGTCTGCTGGAAGAGAAATGCGTGAGTACTCAGCTCAGTCTCTGCGTATAAAACCCCACAAGTGTCATGAACTTTTTTTTTTTTTTTTTTTTTTTGGCCAGCTCTGTGAGTGCTTCAGTTTGGGAGTGGGTGATGAAGTTAAATCATTACTGACGTTCAGCCATTGGCTATTGCTCCTTAGAAAGATAAGGCAGAGAGAGCTGTGGGCACCAGTAGACCTGTATCACTTTCCTGACATGCACCTCCTAACAATGCAACGTCACGTCGACACTGCCCTCGTGTTTATTTTTTTTAAACTAAAAACCATTTCCCTCTGTGCGTCTGTTGGCCTGCCAGGGCCCACTTTGGTTCTCGTGACATAAATGTTGTCATCCACCTGTTTCTGCAAGGGTCCACACAGACCCTGTTGAAATGTTCACGTGTAGCCTGTTTTTTCTGACCCTGAAGACTAAACGCGGAGCAA
Organism: Plectropomus leopardus; assembly: GCF_026936395.1. Classification (NCBI taxonomy): domain Eukaryota; kingdom Metazoa; phylum Chordata; class Actinopteri; order Perciformes; family Serranidae; genus Plectropomus; species Plectropomus leopardus. Next base: position 13,547,877 of record NC_142185.1, on the reverse strand, counting down.
GTGCGACATGCGCAGTCAAATCTCCGTTTCCAGAGTCCAGTTTAAAACACTTACTAACTGTAGTTTGAGAAAATAGTTTTGTCAGTGAACCTTGTGAGTAGGACTGGGCATTATATTGATAGTGAGACTAGATACATCTTGAATTTTGGATATTTTGACATATGTGTGTTTAAGTATGTACATGGCTCTGCTTTACTGAAATGTAACAGTAGCGGCAGTGCTGTAAGTGCAAGTCTGTGACTGATTAAAAGTCACCAATGTCTTGTTTTATATTCAAAGGTCTCCACCGTTCATTTCATAGGTTTTTGGCTGATGTGTAGTTGTGCACAGGCTCTACGCTGTAGCTACACAAGAGGCCTACACCACTGAGCATTTCTAACTCATGTGGTGGTGACTGTTGCACTTACACCTCCAAAAAGCTGGCGGGGTTTGTGTGTCTCTGTTAAGGGCTGTTGAGTTTGATTAATTTAAAACACATGAAATTGCTTAATGTCAACACTATTAAAGGCAAGCACAAATCTTAGCCCAATTATAGCTCACAAGGTTCACAGAGAAAACACTTATGGCAGAGATTTTCCCCTCATTTACAAAATGCTCGTGTTGTTAGCATAAGTCTATGATATTTTCCATTGCAACGATTGGCCAAGTGGCAGGTGGATTTTTCTTCTGTACATATTAAGCAGGGATATATTAAACCGGTGGTTCTCAAACTTTTTCCTGTAATGCACCCCTTTTGAAATACTGTTTTCAGTCAAGTGTCCCCTGTCCAGCACAAAACATTTTTGGTAGAAAGAAAAGACTCACAAGGTAGCGCTGTGCCGTTAGTGTCTGACTTATTAAAAAAACATTCATGGAAAAAAACTTTCAAATGTAAAGAATCCATGACTAAATTCATGGCAAATCATTTCTTTTGCCATCATACAATTCTTAATGCATACAATTTTTTAATAAGCATCACTTAACGGATATTGAATATTGAGTATAAAATTCAGTTTATGAACTTAGATTTAAATTTATTTTAATTTCATAATATAAATATTTTTAGGAGTTATGCATCACTGCAAATTTTTTAAAATACCCTTTTCTAAAAATCTCATGTACCCTTAGGGGTACGTGCATCCCCCATTTGAGAAATGGTGCATTAAACGAAATACTTAATGCTATTTTGTGGGGCTTTATGTCTTTACGACATATTGTTGCTCATCTGTGAAACAAAACCTTTGTTTCCACTGTGGCATAGAAGGATTACTCCTTAAGTCATATTGTTTGATGTGAAGCATGCAAATTGAAATATATTTTTTGCACCAAGATATTTTAAATCTTCTAGTAAGCACATCTCAAATTTCATTTGGGGGAAGACGGTTGGATCACAGAGTGAAGTGTTGTCAGCTGTTCTCGGGATGACTCTATTGAAGGGGTCCTCCGAGGTCACAGTCTAATACTGCTGTCCCACCAAAATTACAGTGTGCACATGGGTTTTTCTGCTAAACTGCATTCCCGCTGCCAGTGAACATCACACAGGTCTGCCGTAGTTCTGCCGAAAAAGTAAAGAGTTGTAAACTGTAGAGTTTCCCACACATTCAGTTTTTGTGGTGGCCCACTATGCTTAAAACATCTGCCACCACTAATAGCTGTTCTGTTTATTAGGAGCACTTTAAGCACTGTTAACATGTATTCTTCTTTCTTGCAGTAACTACCTGGACCTGCACCTGCTTTTTGATGACTGCTGCTTTTCAAAAGGCCTCAAGAATGCATCAAGGAGATGAAGGATCAGTATTGTGTCTCATGACTGAAAAACATTCTTGTGCAATTTTTTCATATATTCACATTTCGGCCCACTGCACTATGGCCAAGGCTGGTAAAAATCAAACATGATTGGTCACTGAATACAGTTTTTAATGTTTTCATTTTGGCTTTTGCAGTGTTTGATTTTTTTTTTTACCCAGTATTGGCCCAATTTTTGTGACAAAATGAAAGTCAGGACAGTGAGAGAAAACTTTTACTGAATGTGAGATGGTTTTTCTTCTGTCTTCATACTATTTTAGCAATGATCTATACAGGTCCTCCTCAGACCTCTTGTTTATGGTTGCATTAAATATGGTTCCATCAAAAGTGAAATTCTTCTGGTTTAATTTGAAAATAAAATCACGTACCACCACTTGCTGTTATGCTGTTTTTTTTGCACACTTTTGAATAAGCCGTAACTCTTGGGATTTATGAAGGCTACCCTCAAACAGCCAGCTTTTGCATTTATTTAAAGTGATTAGTTGGAAAGTTTAGCAGTGGTTTAAAAGTCATGAAATGCTGATAGTATAAAAAAAAGAATGACAAATATAGTAATTTCTTTAATAAATGATAAAATATCCATGCTATGAAATGAAACAGTCAGTATGGTTTGTTGAAAATATATGAATAGTGACTGTGTATTATGTTGAGTCGAAAATTGTTCAAAAATGTCATAAAAGTCAAACATAGTTTGTCATTGACTGTCAGAGATGCTTGTGGTACTGAATGTATTCAAAAAAGTAAGAGTCATAGCATGTTACAAAAGAAGAGAAAGCATGATGACATACAGTACTATATAACTGACTACAGTACTATAAACATTCAGCATAGAAGGTCAAGAAAGTCATAGTATAGGGTGTCAAGAAAATGGTAATGGTATCATATGTCACGTAAAAGATGTATAAAAAAAAAAAGTAATGGTCGTTAAGTCAGCCAGTCAGCCTAACTACAGTGACATAGGCTGTTCTCGTGACATATTTTTACATTCATATTTTGACATTTTTGCCATACAATAGTATTACTTTTTGCCCATTTGGTCGAAATGCTGTATTATAATGTTTTCTGGCATTTTTGCACGTATAAATGCTATGGCGTGTCTTAGCACACTATTTTATGCTGTTTTGAGGTGTTTTCGGCTGTTTTTGGGACATGGCAAATTTTGACATTTTTGCCTTACTATAGCCTTACTTTTTTGGTCATTTTTTCGACGTGCTGTATTATGGTGTTTTTAACCATTTTTGAACTTTTAAATACTATGGCATGTGTCAGCACGCTATTTTATGCTGTTTTGAGGGGTTTTCAGTTGTTTTTGGGACATGGCAAATTTTGACATTTTTGCCTTACTATAGCCTTGCTTTTTTGGTCATTTTTTCGACATGTTATCATTTGGTGTTTGTGGCCATATTTGCACGTTTAAATGCTACGGTGTGTGTCAGCACATGATTTTATGCGTTTTTCAGCTGATTTGAGCTGTTTTTGGGACATGTCAAAGTTTGACATTTTTGCCTTACTGTAGCCTTGCTTTTTGGACATTTTTTCGACATGCTGTATTATGGTGTTTTTAACCATTTTTGCATGTTTGAAAGCTGTGGCGTGTCTCAGCACGCTATTTTATGCTGTTTTGAGGGGTTTTCAGCTGTTTTTGGTACATGTCAAATTTTGACATTTTTGCCTTACTATAGCCTTGCTTTTTGGTCATTTTTCGACATGCTGTATTATGGTGTTTTTAACCATTTTTGCACGTTTAAATGCTACGGTGTGTCTCAGCACACTATTTTATGCTGTTTTGAGGGGTTTTCAGCTGTTTTTGGGACATGTCAAATTTTGACATTTTTGCCTTACTATAGCCTTGCTTTTTTGGTCATTTTTTCGACATGCTGTATTATGGTGTTTTTAACCGTTTTTGAACTTTTAAATTCTATGGCATGTCTCAGCATGCTATTTTATGCTGTTTTGAGGTATTTTCAGCTGTTTTTGGGACATGGCAAATTTTGACATTTTTGCCTTACTATAGCCTTGCTTTTTTCGTCATTTTTTCGACATGATGTATTATGGTGTTTTTAACCATTTTTGAACTTTTAAATTCAATGGCATGTCTCAGCACGCTATTTTATGCTGTTTTGAGGGGTTTTCAGCTGTTTTTGGGACATGGCAAATTTTGACATTTTTGCCTTACTATAGCCTGCTTTTTTGGTCATTTTTTCGACATGCTGTATTATGGTGTTTTTAACCATTTTGAACTTTTAAATACTATGGCGTGTCTCAGCACGCTATTTTATGCTGTTTTGAGGTATTTTCAGCTGTTTTTGGGACATGGCAAATTTTGACATTTTTGCCTTACTATAGCCTTGCTTTTTTGGTCATTTTTTCGACGTGCTGTAATATGGTGTTTTAAACCATTTTTGCATGTTTGAAAGCTGTGGCGTGTCTCAGCACGCTATTTTATTTTGTTTTGAGGGGTTTTCAGCTGTTTTTGGTACATGTCAAATTTTGACATTTTTGCCTTACTATAGCCTTGCTTTTTTGGTCATTTTTTCGACATGCTGTAATATGGTGTTTTTAAACATTTTTGCATGTTTGAAAGCTTTGGTGTGTCTCAGCACGCTATTTTATGCTGTTTTGAGGTATTTTCAGCTGTTTTTGGGAAATGTCAAATTTTGACATTTTTGCCTTACTATAGCCTTGCTTTTTTGGTCATTTTTTCGACATGCTGTATTATGGTGTTTTTAACAATTTTTGCATGTTTGAAAGCTGTGGCGTGTCTCAGCATGCTATTTTATGCTGTTTTGAGGGGTTTTCAGCTGTTTTTGGGAAATGTCAAATTTTGACATTTTTGCCTTACTATAGCCTTGCTTTTTTGGTCATTTTTTCGACATGCTGTATTATGGTGTTTTTAACAATTTTTGCATGTTTGAAAGCTGTGGCGTGTCTCAGCATGCTATTTTATGCTGTTTTGAGGGGTTTTCAGCTGTTTTTGGGAAATGTCAAATTTTGACATTTTTGCCTTACTATAGCCTTGCTTTTTTCGTCATTTATTCGACGTGCTGTATTATGGTGTTTTTAGCCATTTTTGCATGTTTGAAAGCTGTGGCGTGTCTCAGCACGCTATTTTATGCTGTTTTGAGGGGTTTTCAGCTGTTTTTGGTACATGTCAAATTTTGACATTTTTGCCTTACTATAGCCTTGCTTTTCTCGTCATTTTTTTGACATGCTGTATTATGGTGTTTTTAACCATTTTTGAACTTTTAAATACTATGGCTTGTCTCAGCACACTATTTTATGCTGTTTTGAGGGGTTTTCAGTTGTTTTTGGGACATGGCAAATTTTGACATTTTTGCCTTACTATAGCCTTGCTTTTTTGGTCATTTTTTCGACATGATGTAATATGGTGTTTTTAACCATTTTTGCATGTTTGAAAGCTATAGTGTGCCTCAGCACACTATTTTATTTTGTTTTGAGGGCTTTTCAGCTGTTTTTGGTACATGTCAAATTTTGACATTTTTGCCTTACTATAGCCTTGCTTTTTTGGTCATTTTTTCGACATGTTATAATTTGGTGTGATTGGCCATATTTGCACGTTTAAATGCTACGGTGTGTCTCAGCACGCTATTTTATGCTGTTTTGAGGTATTTTCAGCTGTTTTTGGGACATGGCAAATTTTGACATTTTTGCCTTACTATAGCCTTGCTTTTTTGGTCATTTTTTCGACGTGCTGTAATATGGTGTTTTAAACCATTTTTGCATGTTTGAAAGCTGTGGCGTGTCTCAGCACGCTATTTATGCTGTTTTGAGGGGTTTTCAGCTGTTTTTGGGACATGTCAAATTTTGACATTTTGCCTTTACTATAGCCTTGCTTTTCTGGTCATTTTTCGACATGCTGTATTATACTGTTTTTAACCATTTTTGCATTTTTGAATTCAATGGCGTGTCTCAGCACGCTATTTTATGCTGTTTTGAGGGGTTTTCAGCTGTTTTTGGTACATGTCAAATTTTGACATTTTTGCCTTACTATAGCCTTGCTTTTTTGGTCATTTTTTCGACATGCTGTAATATGGTGTTTTTAAACATTTTTGCATGTTTGAAAGCTTTGGTGTGTCTCAGCACGCTATTTTATGCTGTTTTGAGGTATTTTCAGCTGTTTTTGGGAAATGTCAAATTTTGACATTTTTGCCTTACTATAGCCTTGCTTTTTTGGTCATTTTTTCGACATGCTGTATTATGGTGTTTTTAACAATTTTTGCATGTTTGAAAGCTGTGGCGTGTCTCAGCATGCTATTTTATGCTGTTTTGAGGGGTTTTCAGCTGTTTTTGGGAAATGTCAAATTTTGACATTTTTGCCTTACTATAGCCTTGCTTTTTTGGTCATTTTTTCGACATGCTGTATTATGGTGTTTTTAACAATTTTTGCATGTTTGAAAGCTGTGGCGTGTCTCAGCATGCTATTTTATGCTGTTTTGAGGGTTTTCAGCTGTTTTTGGGAAATGTCAAATTTTGACATTTTTGCCTTACTATAGCCTTTGCTTTTTTCGTCATTTATTCGACGTGCTGTATTATGGTGTTTTTAGCCATTTTTGCATGTTTGAAAGCTGTGGCGTGTCTCAGCACGCTATTTTATGCTGTTTTGAGGGGTTTTCAGCTGTTTTTGGTACATGTCAAATTTTGACATTTTTGCCTTACTATAGCCTTGCTTTTCTCGTCATTTTTTCGACATGCTGTAGTACCGTGTTTTTAACCATTTTTGCATGTTGAAACGCTATGGCGTGTCTCAGCACACTATTTTATGCTGTTTTGAGGGGTTTTCAGTTGTTTTTGGGACATGGCAAATTTTGACATTTTTGCCTTACTATAGCCTTGCTTTTTTGGTCATTTTTTCGACATGATGTAATATGGTGTTTTTAACCATTTTTGCATGTTTGAAAGCTATAGTGTGCCTCAGCACACTATTTTATTTTGTTTTGAGGGCTTTTCAGCTGTTTTTGGTACATGTCAAATTTTGACATTTTTGCCTTACTATAGCCTTGCTTTTTTGGTCATTTTTTCGACATGTTATAATTTGGTGTGATTGGCCATATTTGCACGTTTAAATGCTACGGTGTGTCTCAGCACGCTATTTTATGCTGTTTTGAGGTATTTTCAGCTGTTTTTGGGACATGGCAAATTTTGACATTTTTGCCTTACTATAGCCTTGCTTTTTTGGTCATTTTTTCGACATGCTGTAATATGGTGTTTTAAACCATTTTTGCATGTTTGAAAGCTGTGGCGTGTCTCAGCACGCTATTTTATGCTGTTTTGAGGGGTTTTCAGCTGTTTTTGGGACATGTCAAATTTTGACATTTTTGCCTTACTATAGCCTTGCTTTTTTGGTCATTTTTTCGACATGCTGTATTATGGTGTTTTTAACCATTTTTGCATGTTTGAAAGCTGTGGCGTGTCTCAGCACGCTATTTTATGCTGTTTTGAGGGGTTTTCAGCTGTTTTTGGTACATGTCAAATTTTGACATTTTTGCCTTACTATAGCCTTGCTTTTTTCGTCATTTTTTTGACATGCTGTATTATGGTGTTTTTAACCATTTTTGAACTTTTAAATTCAATGGCATGTCTCAGCACGCTATTTTATGCTGTTTTGAGGGGTTTTCAGCTGTTTTTGGGACATGGCAAATTTTGACATTTTTGCCTTACTATAGCCTTGCTTTTTTGGTCATTTTTTCGACATGCTGTATTATGGTGTTTTTAACCATTTTTGCATGTTTGAAAGCTGTGGCGTGTCTCAGCACGCTATTTTATGCTGTTTTGAGGTATTTTCAGCTGTTTTTGGGACATGGCAAATTTTGACATTTTTGCCTTACTATAGCCTTGCTTTTTTGGTCATTTTTTCGACGTGCTGTAATATGGTGTTTTAAACCATTTTTGCATGTTTGAAAGCTGTGGCGTGTCTCAGCACGCTATTTTATTTTGTTTTGAGGGGTTTTCAGCTGTTTTTGGTACATGTCAAATTTTGACATTTTTGCCTTACTATAGCCTTGCTTTTTTGGTCATTTTTTCGACATGCTGTAATATGGTGTTTTTAAACATTTTTGCATGTTTGAAAGCTGTGGCGTGTCTCAGCACGCTATTTTATGCTGTTTTGAGGTATTTTCAGCTGTTTTTGGGAAATGTCAAATTTTGACATTTTTGCCTTACTATAGCCTTGCTTTTTTGGTCATTTTTTCGACATGCTGTATTATGGTGTTTTTAACAATTTTTGCATGTTTGAAAGCTGTGGCGTGTCTCAGCATGCTATTTTATGCTGTTTTGAGGGGTTTTCAGCTGTTTTTGGGAAATGTCAAATTTTGACATTTTTGCCTTACTATAGCCTTGCTTTTTTCGTCATTTATTCGACGTGCTGTATTATGGTGTTTTTAGCCATTTTTGCATGTTTGAAAGCTGTGGCGTGTCTCAGCACGCTATTTTATGCTGTTTTGAGGGGTTTTCAGCTGTTTTTGGGACATGTCAAATTTTGACATTTTTGCCTTACTATAGCCTTGCTTTTTTGGTCATTTTTTCGACATGCTGTATTATGGTGTTTTTAACCATTTTTGCATGTTTGAAAGCTGTGGCGTGTCTCAGCACGCTATTTTATGGTGTTTTGAGGTATTTTCAGCTGTTTTTGGGAAATGTCAAATTTTGACATTTTTGCCTTACTATAGCCTTGCTTTTTTGGTCATTTTTTCGACATGCTGTATTATGGTGTTTTTAACAATTTTTGCATGTTTGAAAGCTGTGGCGTGTCTCAGCATGCTATTTTATGCTGTTTTGAGGGGTTTTCAGCTGTTTTTGGGAAATGTCAAATTTTGACATTTTTGCCTTACTATAGCCTTGCTTTTTTGGTCATTTTTTCGACATGCTGTATTATGGTGTTTTTAACAATTTTTGCATGTTTGAAAGCTGTGGCGTGTCTCAGCATGCTATTTTATGCTGTTTTGAGGGGTTTTCAGCTGTTTTTGGGAAATGTCAAATTTTGACATTTTTGCCTTACTGTAGCCTTGCTTTTTTCGTCATTTATTCGACGTGCTGTATTATGGTGTTTTTAGCCATTTTTGCATGTTTGAAAGCTGTGGCGTGTCTCAGCACGCTATTTTATGCTGTTTTGAGGGGTTTTCAGCTGTTTTTGGGACATGTCAAATTTTGACATTTTTGCCTTACTATAGCCTTGCTTTTTTCGTCATTTTTTCAACATGCTGTATTATGGTGTTTTTAACCATTTTTGCATGTTTGAAAGCTGTGGCGTGTCTCAGCACGCTATTTTATGGTGTTTTGAGGTATTTTCAGCTGTTTTTGGGACATGGCAAATTTTGACATTTTTGCCTTACTATAGCCTTGCTTTTTTGGTCATTTTTTCGACATGCTGTATTATGGTGTTTTTAACCATTTTTGAACTTTTAAATTCTATGGCATGTCTCAGCACGCTATTTTATGCTGTTTTGAGGGGTTTTCAGCTGTTTTTGGGACATGTCAAATTTTGACATTTTTGCCTTACTATAGCCTTGCTTTTTTGGTCATTTTTTCGACATGCTATAATTTGGTGTGATTGGCCATATTTGCACGTTTAAATGCTACGGTGTGTCTCAGCACGCTATTTTATGCTGTTTTGAGGTATTTTCAGCTGTTTTTGGGACATGGCAAATTTTGACATTTTTGCCTTACTATAGCCTTGCTTTTTTGGTCATTTTTTCGACGTGCTGTAATATGGTGTTTTTAACCATTTTTCGACTTTTAAATACACTGACATGTCTCAGCACGCTATTTTATGCTGTTTTGAGGTGGTTTCAGCTGTTTTTGGGACATGTCAAATTTTGACATTTTTGCCTTACTATAGCCTTGCTTTTTTGGTCATTTTTTCGACATGCTGTATTATGGTGTTTTTAACCATTTTTGCATGTTTGAAAGCTGTGGCGTGTCTCAGCACGCTATTTTATGCTGTTTTGAGGTATTTCCAGCTGTTTTTGGGACATGTCAAATTTTGACATTTTTGCCTTACTATAGCCTTGCTTTTTTGGTCATTTTTTCGACATGCTGTAGTACCGTGTTTTTAACCATTTTTGCATGTTGAAACGCTATGGCGTGTCTCAGCACACTATTTTATGCTGTTTTGAGGGGTTTTCAGTTGTTTTTGGGACATGGCAAATTTTGACATTTTTGCCTTACTATAGCCTTGCTTTTTTGGTCATTTTTTCGACATGCTGTATTATGGTGTTTTAAACCATTTTTGAACTTTTAAATTCTATGGCATGTCTCAGCATGCTATTTTATGCTGTTTTGAGGGGTTTTCAGCTGTTTTTGGGAAATGTCAAATTTTGACATTTTTGCCTTACTATAGCCTTGCTTTTTTCGTCATTTTTTCGACGTGCTGTATTATGGTGTTTTTAACCATTTTTGCATGTTTGAAAGCTGTGGCGTGTCTCAGCACGCTATTTTATGCTGTTTTGAGGGGTTTTCAGCTGTTTTTGGTACATGTCAAATTTTGACATTTTTGCCTTACTATAGCCTTGCTTTTTTCGTCATTTTTTTGACATGCTGTATTATGGTGTTTTTAACCATTTTTGAACTTTTAAATTCAATGGCATGTCTCAGCACGCTATTTTATGCTGTTTTGAGGTATTTTCAGCTGTTTTTGGGACATGTCAAATTTTGACATTTTTGCCTTACTATAGCCTTGCTTTTTTGGTCATTTTTTCGACATGCTGTATTATGGTGTTTTTAACCATTTTTGCATGTTTGAAAGCTGTGGCGTGTCTCAGCACGCTATTTTATGCTGTTTTGAGGGGTTTTCAGCTGTTTTTGGGACATGTCAAATTTTGACATTTTTGCCTTACTATAGCCTTGCTTTTTTGGTCATTTTTTCGACATGTTATAATTTGGTGTGATTGGCCATATTTGCACGTTTAAATGCTACGGTGTGTCTCAGCACGCTATTTTATGGTGTTTTGAGATATTTTCAGCTGTTTTTGGGACATGGCAAATTTTGACATTTTTGCCTTACTATAGCCTTGCCTTTTTGGTCATTTTTTCGACGTGCTGTAATATGGTGTTTTAAACCATTTTTGCATGTTTGAAAGCTGTGGCGTGTCTCAGCACGCTATTTTATTTTGTTTTGAGGGGTTTTCAGCTGTTTTTGGTACATGTCAAATTTTGACATTTTTGCCTTACTATAGCCTTGCTTTTTTGGTCATTTTTTCGACATGCTGTAATATGGTGTTTTTAAACATTTTTGCATGTTTGAAAGCTTTGGTGTGTCTCAGCACGCTATTTTATGCTGTTTTGAGGTATTTCAGCTGTTTTTGGGAAATGTCAAATTTTGACATTTTTGCCTTACTATAGCCTTGCTTTTTTCGTCATTTTTTCAACATGCTGTATTATGGTGTTTTTAACCATTTTTGCATGTTTGAAAGCTGTGGCGTGTCTCAGCACGCTATTTTATGGTGTTTTGAGGTATTTTCAGCTGTTTTTGGGACATGGCAAATTTTGACATTTTTGCCTTACTATAGCCTTGCTTTTTTGGTCATTTTTTCGACGTGCTGTATTATGGTGTTTTTAACCATTTTTGAACTTTTAAATTCTATGGCATGTCTCAGCACGCTATTTTATGCTGTTTTGAGGGGTTTTCAGCTGTTTTTGGGACATGTCAAATTTTGACATTTTTGCCTTACTATAGCCTTGCTTTTTTGGTCATTTTTTTCGACATGCTGTATTATGGTGTTTTTAACCATTTTTGCATGTTTGAAAGCTGTGGCGTGTCTCAGCACGCTATTTTATGCTGTTTTGAGGGGTTTTCAGCTGTTTTTGGTACATGTCAAATTTTGACATTTTTGCCTTACTATAGCCTTGCTTTTCTCGTCATTTTTTTGACATGCTGTATTATGGTGTTTTTAACCATTTTTGAACTTTTAAATTCAATGGCATGTCTCAGCACGCTATTTTATGCTGTTTTGAGGGGTTTTCAGCTGTTTTTGGGACATGGCAAATTTTGACATTTTTGCCTTACTATAGCCTTGCTTTTTTGGTCATTTTTTCGACGTGCTGTAATATGGTGTTTTAAACCATTTTTGCATGTTTGAAAGCTGTGGCGTGTCTCAGCACGCTATTTTATGCTGTTTTGAGGGGTTTTCAGCTGTTTTTGGTACATGTCAAATTTTGACATTTTTGCCTTACTATAGCCTTGCTTTTTTGGTCATTTTTTCGACATGCTGTAATATGGTGTTTTTAAACATTTTGCATGTTTGAAAGCTTTGGCGTGTCTCAGCACGCTATTTTATGCTGTTTTGAGGTATTTTCAGCTGTTTTGGGAAATGTCAAATTTTGACATTTTTGCCTTACTATAGCCTTGCTTTTTGGTCATTTTTTCGACATGCTGTATTATGGTGTTTTTAACCATTTTGCATGTTTAAATACTATGGCGTGTCTAAGCATGCTATTTTATGCTGTTTTGAGGGGTTTTCAGCTGTTTTTGGGAAATGTCAAATTTTGACATTTTTGCCTTACTATAGCCTTGCTTTTTTCGTCATTTATTCGACGTGCTGTATTATGGTGTTTTTAGCCATTTTTGCATGTTTGAAAGCTTTGGTGTGTCTCAGCACGCTATTTTATGCTGTTTTGAGGTATTTTCAGCTGTTTTTGTGAGATGTCAAATTTTGACATTTTGCCTTACTATAGCCTTGCTTTTTTGGTCATTTTTTCGACATGCTGTATTATGGTGTTTTTAACAATTTTGCATGTTTGAATACTATGGCGTGTCTCAGCATGCTATTTTATGCTGTTTTGAGGGTTTTCAGTTGTTTTTGGGAAATGTCAAATTTTGACATTTTTGCCTTACTATAGCCTTTGCTTTTTTCGTCATTTATTCGACATGCTGTATTATGGTGTTTTTAACCATTTTGCATGTTTAAATACTATGGCGTGTCTCAGCACGCTATTTTATGCTGTTTTGAGGGGTTTTCAGCTGTTTTTGGGACATGTCAAATTTTGACATTTTTGCCTTACTATAGCCTTGCTTTTCTCGTCATTTTTTCGACATGCTGTATTATGGTGTTTTTAACCATTTTGCATGTTGAAATACTATGGCGTGTCTCAGCACGCTATTTTATGCTGTTTTGAGGGGTTTTCAGCTGTTTTTGGGACATGTCAAATTTTGACATTTTTGCCTTACTATAGCCTTGCTTTTTGGTCATTTTTCGACATGCTGTATTATGGTGTTTTTAACCATTTTTGCATGTTTGAAAGCTGTGGCGTGTCTCAGCACGCTATTTTATGCTGTTTTGAGGGGTTTTCAGCTGTTTTTGGTACATGTCAAATTTTGACATTTTTGCCTTACTATAGCCTTGCTTTTTTCGTCATTTTTTGACATGCTGTATTATGGTGTTTTCAACCATTTTTGAACTTTTAAATTCAATGGCATGTCTCAGCACGCTATTTTATGCTGTTTTGAGGGGTTTTCAGCTGTTTTTGGGACATGGCAAATTTTGACATTTTTGCCTTACTATAGCCTTGCTTTTTTCGTCATTTTTTCGACATGCTGTATTATGGTGTTTTTAACCATTTTTGCATGTTTGAAAGCTGTGGCGTGTCTCAGCACGCTATTTTATGCTGTTTTGAGGTATTTTCAGCTGTTTTTGGGACATGTCAAATTTTGACATTTTTGCCTTACTATAGCCTTGCTTTTTTGGTCATTTTTTCGACATGCTGTATTATGGTGTTTTTAACAATTTTTGCATGTTTGAAAGCTGTGGCGTGTCTCAGCATGCTATTTTATGCTGTTTTGAGGGGTTTTCAGCTGTTTTTGGTACATGTCAAATTTTGACATTTTTGCCTTACTATAGCCTTGCTTTTTTCGTCATTTTTTTGACATGCTGTATTATGGTGTTTTTAACCATTTTTGAACTTTTAAATTCAATGGCATGTCTCAGCACGCTATTTTATGCTGTTTTGTGGGGTTTTCAGCTGTTTTTGGTACATGTCAAATTTTGACATTTTTGCCTTACTATAGCCTTGCTTTTTTGGTCATTTTTTCGACATGTTATAATTTGGTGTGATTGGCCATATTTGCACGTTTAAATGCTACGGTGTGTCTCAGCACGCTATTTTATGCTGTTTTGAGGGGTTTTCAGCTGTTTTTGGGACATGGCAAATTTTGACATTTTTGCCTTACTATAGCCTTGCTTTTTTGGTCATTTTTTCGACGTGCTGTAATATGGTGTTTTAAACCATTTTTGCATGTTTGAAAGCTGTGGCGTGTCTCAGCACGCTATTTTATTTTGTTTTGAGGGGTTTTCAGCTGTTTTTGGTACATGTCAAATTTTGACATTTTTGCCTTACTATAGCCTTGCTTTTTTGGTCATTTTTTCGACATGCTGTAATATGGTGTTTTTAAACATTTTTGCATGTTTGAAAGCTGTGGCGTGTCTCAGCACGCTTATTTTATGCTGTTTTGAGGTATTTTCAGTTGTTTTTGGAAATGTCAAATTTTGACATTTTTGCCTTTACTATAGCCTTTGCTTTTTGGTCATTTTTCGACATGCTGTATTATGGTGTTTTTAACCATTTTTGGACTTTTAAATTCTATGGCGTGTCTCAGCACGCTATTTTATTTTGTTTTGAGGTATTTTCAGCTGTTTTTGGTACATGTCAAATTTTGACATTTTTGCCTTACTATAGCCTTGCTTTTTTCGTCATTTTTTCGACATGCTGTATTATGGTGTTTTTAACCATTTTTGCATGTTGAAACGCTATGGCGTGTCTCAGCACGCTATTTTATGCTGTTGTGAGGTGTTTCAGTTGATTTTGGGAAATGTCAAATTTTGACATTTTTGCCTTACTATAGCCTTTGCTTTTCTCGTCATTTTTTCGACATGCTGTATTATGGTGTTTTTAACCATTTTTGAACTTTTAAATACTATTGTGTCTCTCAGCACACAATTTTATGCTGTTTTGAGGTATTTTCAGCTGTTTTTGGGAAATGTCAAATTTTGACATTTTTGCCTTACTATAGCCTTGCTTTTCTCGTCATTTTTTCGACATGCTGTATTATGGTGTTTTCACCATTTTGAACTTTTAAATACTATGGCATGTCTCAGCACGCTATTTTATGCTGTTTTGAGGGTATTTTCAGCTGTTTTTGGGAAATGTCAAATTTTGACATTTTTGCCTTACTATAGCCTTGCTTTTTTGGTCATTTGGTCGAAATGCTGTATTATGGTGTTTTTAACCATTTTTGAACTTTTAAATACTATGGTGTGTCTCAGCACGCTATTTTATGCTGTTTTGAGGTGTTTCAGCTGATTTTGGGAAATGTCAAATTTTGACATTTTTGCCTTACTATAGCCTTGCTTTTTTTGGTCATTTTTCGACATGCTGTATTATGGTGTTTTTAACCATTTTGAACTTTTAAATACTATGGCATGTCTCAGCACGCTATTTTATTCTGTTTTGAGGTATTTTCAGCTGATTTTGGGAAATGTCAAATTTTGACATTTTGCCTTACTATAGCCTTGCTTTTTCGTCATTTTTTCGACATGCTGTATTATGGTGTTTTAACCATTTTTGAACTTTTAAATACTATGGCGTGTCTCAGCACGCTATTTTATGCTGTTTTGAGGTATTTTCAGCTGATTTTGGGAAATGTCAAATTTTGACATTTTTGCCTTACTATAGCCTTGCTTTTCTCGTCATTTTTTCGACATGCTGTATTATGGTGTTTTTAACCATTTTTGAACTTTTAAATACTATGGCGTGTGTCAGCACGCTATTTTATGCTGTTTTGAGGTGTTTCCAGCTGATTTTGGGAAATGTCAAATTTTGACATTTTTGCCTTACTATAGCCTTGCTTTTCTCGTCATTTTTTCGACATGCTGTATTATGATGTTTTTAACCATTTTTGAACTTTTAAATACTATGGCATGTCTCAGCACGCTATTTTATGCTGTTTTGACGTATTTTCAGCTGTTTTTGGGAAATGTCAAATTTTGACATTTTTGCCTTACTGTAGCCTTGCTTTTTTGGTCATTTTTTCGACATACTGTATTATAGTGTTTTCTGGCATTTTTGTACGTCTAAATGCTATGGCGTGTCTCAGCACGCTATTTTATGCTGTTTTGAGGTATTTTCAGCTGTTTTTGGAAATGTCAAATTTTGACATTTTTGCCTTACTATAGCCTTGCTTTTTGGTCATTTTTTCGACATGCTGTATTATGGTGTTTTTAACCATTTTTGAACTTTTAAATACTATGGCGTGTCTCAGCACGCTATTTTATGCTGTTTTGAGGTGTTTCCAGCTGATTTTGGGAAATGTCAAATTTTGACATTTTTGCCTTACTATAGCCTTGCTTTTCTCGTCATTTTTTCGACATGCTGTATTATGGTGTTTTTAACCATTTTTGAACTTTTAAATACTATGGCATGTCTCAGCACGCTATTTTATTCTGTTTTGAGGTATTTTCAGCTGATTTTGGGAAATGTCAAATTTTGACATTTTTGCCTTACTATAGCCTTGCTTTTCTCGTCATTTTTTCGACATGCTGTATTATGGTGTTTTTAACCATTTTTGAACTTTTAAATACTATGGCGTGTCTCAGCACGCTATTTTATGCTGTTTTGAGGTATTTTCAGCTGTTTTTGGGAAATGTCAAATTTTGACATTTTTGCCTTACTATAGCCTTGCTTTTCTCGTCATTTTTTCGACATGCTGTATTATGGTGTTTTTAACCATTTTTGAACTTTTAAATACTATGGCATGTCTCAGCACGCTATTTTATTCTGTTTTGAGGTATTTTCAGCTGATTTTGGGAAATGTCAAATTTTGACATTTTTGCCTTACTATAGCCTTGCTTTTCTCGTCATTTTTTCGACATGCTGTATTATGGTGTTTTTAACCATTTTTGAACTTTTAAATACTATGGCGTGTCTCAGCACGCTATTTTATGCTGTTTTGAGGTATTTTCAGCTGTTTTTGGGAAATGTCAAATTTTGACATTTTTGCCTTACTATAGCCTTGCTTTTTGGTCATTTTTTCGACATGCTGTATTATGGTGTTTTAACCATTTTTGAACTTTTAAATACTATGGCATGTCTCAGCACGCTATTTTATGCTGTTTTGAGGTATTTTCAGCTGATTTTGGGAAATGTCAAATTTTGACATTTTTGCCTTACTATAGCCTTGCTTTTCTCGTCATTTTTTCGACATGCTGTATTATGGTGTTTTTAACCATTTTTGAACTTTTAAATACTATGGCGTGTCTCAGCACGCTATTTTATGCTGTTTTGAGGTGTTTCCAGCTGATTTTGGGAAATGTCAAATTTTGACATTTTTGCCTTACTATAGCCTTGCTTTTCTCGTCATTTTTTCGACATGCTGTATTATGGTGTTTTTAACCATTTTTGAACTTTTAAATACTATGGCGTGTCTCAGCACGCTATTTTATGCTGTTTTGAGGTATTTTCAGCTGTTTTTGGGAAATGTCAAATTTTGACATTTTTGCCTTACTATAGCCTTGCTTTTCTCGTCATTTTTTCGACATGCTGTATTATGGTATTTTTCACCATTTTTGAACTTTTAAATACTATGGCATGTCTCAGCACGCTATTTTATGCTGTTTTGAGGTATTTTCAGCTGTTTTTGGGAAATGTCAAATTTTGACATTTTTGCCTTACTATAGCCTTGCTTTTTTGGTCATTTTTTCGACATGCTGTATTATGGTGTTTTTAACCATTTTTGAACTTTTAAATACTATGGCGTGTCTCAGCACGCTATTTTATGCTGTTTTGAGGTGTTTCCAGCTGATTTTGGGAAATGTCAAATTTTGACATTTTTGCCTTACTATAGCCTTGCTTTTCTCGTCATTTTTTCGACATGCTGTATTATGATGTTTTTAACCATTTTTGAACTTTTAAATACTATGGCATGTCTCAGCACGCTATTTTATGCTGTTTTGAGGTATTTTCACCTGTTTTTGGGAAATGTTAAATTTTGACATTTTTGCCTTACTATAGCCTTGCTTTTCTTTTTCATTTTTCGACATGCTGTATTATGGTGTTTTTAACCATTTTTGAACTTTTAAATACTATGGCGTGTGTCAGCACGCTATTTTATGCTGTTTTGAGGTGTTTCCAGCTGATTTTGGGAAATGTCAAATTTTGACATTTTTGCCTTACTATAGCCTTGCTTTTCTCGTCATTTTTTCGACATGCTGTATTATGGTGTTTTTAACCATTTTTGAACTTTTAAATACTATGGCGTGTCTCAGCACGCTATTTTATGCTGTTTTGAGGTGTTTCCAGCTGATTTTGGGAAATGTCAAATTTTGACATTTTTGCCTTACTATAGCCTTGCTTTTCTCGTCATTTTTTCGACATGCTGTATTATGATGTTTTTAACCATTTTTGAACTTTTAAATACTATGGCATGTCTCAGCACGCTATTTTATGCTGTTTTGACGTATTTTCAGCTGTTTTTGGGAAATGTCAAATTTTGACATTTTTGCCTTACTATAGCCTTGCTTTTCTGGTCATTTTTCGACATGCTGTATTATGGTGTTTTAACCATTTTTGAACTTTTAAATGCTATGGCGTGTCTCAGCACGCTATTTTATGCTGTTTTGAGGTGTTTCAGTTGATTTTGGGAAATGTCAAATTTTGACATTTTTGCCTTACTATAGCCTTGCTTTTCTCGTCATTTTTTCGACATGTTGTATTATGGTGTTTTTAACCATTTTTGAACTTTTAAATACTATGGCGTGTCTCAGCACGCTATTTTATGCTGTTTTGAGGTATTTTCAGCTGTTTTTGGGAAATGTCAAATTTTGACATTTTTGCCTTACTATAGCCTTGCTTTTCTCGTCATTTTTTCGACATGCTGTATTATGGTGTTTTTAACCATTTTTGAACTTTTAAATACTATGGCGTGTCTCAGCACGCTATTTTATGCTGTTTTGAGGTATTTTCAGCTGTTTTTGGGAAATGTCAAATTTTGACATTTTTGCCTTACTATAGCCTTGCTTTTCTCGTCATTTTTTCGACATGCTGTATTATGGTGTTTTTAACCATTTTTGAACTTTTAAATACTATGGCGTGTCTCAGCACGCTATTTTATGCTGTTTTGAGGTGTTTCCAGCTGATTTTGGGAAATGTCAAATTTTGACATTTTTGCCTTACTATAGCCTTGCTTTTCTCGTCATTTTTTCGACATGCTGTATTATGGTGTTTTTAACCATTTTTGAACTTTTAAATACTATGGCATGTCTCAGCACGCTATTTTATGCCGCTTTGAGGTGTTTCCAGCTGTTTTTGGGAAATGTCAAATTTTGACATTTTTGCCTTACAATAGCCTTGCTTTTCTCGTCATTTTTTCGACATGCTGTATTATGGTGTTTTTAACCATTTTTGAACTTTTAAATACTATGGCATGTCTCAGCACGCTATTTTATGCTGTTTTGAGGTATTTTTAGCTGTTTTTGGGAAATGTCAAATTTTGACATTTTTGCCTTACTATAGCATTGGTTTTTTGGTCATTTTTTCGACATGCTGTATTATAGTGTTTTTAACCATTTTTGAACTTTTAAATACTATGGCGTGTCTCAGCACGCTATTTTATGCTGTTTTGAGGTATTTTCAGCTGATTTTGGGAAATGTCAAATTTTGACATTTTTGCCTTACTATAGCCTTGCTTTTTTGGTCATTTTTTCGACATGCTGTATTATGGTGTTTTTAACCATTTTTGAACTTTTAAATACTATGGCGTGTCTCAGCACGCTATTTTATGCTGTTTTGAGGTATTTTCAGCTGATTTTGGGAAATGTCAAATTTTGACATTTTTGCCTTACTATAGCCTTGCTTTTCTCGTCATTTTTTCGACATGCTGTATTATGGTGTTTTTAACCATTTTTGAACTTTTAAATGCTATGGCGTGTCTCAGCATGCTATTTTATGATGTTTTGCGGTATTTTCAGCTGTTTTTGGGAAATGTCAAATTTTGACATTTTTGCCTTACTATAGCCTTTGCTTTTCGTCATTTTTTGACATGCTGTATTATGGTGTTTTAACCATTTTTGAACTTTTAAATGCTATGGCGTGTCTCAGCACGCTATTTTATGCTGTTTTGAGGTGTTTCAGCTGATTTTGGGAAATGTCAAATTTTGACATTTTGCCTTACTATAGCCTTGCTTTTCTGGTCATTTTTTCGACATGCTGTATTATGATGTTTTTAACCATTTTTGAACTTTTAAATACTATGGCGTGTCTCAGCACGCTATTTTATGCTGTTTTGAGGTATTTTCAGTTGTTTTTGGGAAATGTCAAATTTTGACATTTTTGCCTTTACTATAGCCTTGCTTTTTGGTCATTTTTTCGACATGCTGTATTATGGTATTTTTCACCATTTTTGAACTTTTAAATACTATGGCATGTCTCAGCACGCTATTTTATGCTGTTTTGAGGTATTTTCAGCTGTTTTTGGGAAATGTCAAATTTTGACATTTTTGCCTTACTATAGCCTTGCTTTTCTGGTCATTTTTCGACATGCTGTATTATGGTGTTTTTAACCATTTTTGAACTTTTAAATACTATGGCGTGTCTCAGCACGCTATTTTATGCTGTTTTGAGGTATTTTCAGTTGTTTTTGGGAAATGTCAAATTTTGACATTTTTGCCTTTACTATAGCCTTTGCTTTTCTCGTCATTTTTTCGACATGCTGTATTATGGTGTTTTTAACCATTTTTGAACTTTTAAATACTATGGCATGTCTCAGCACGCTATTTTATGCTGTTTTGAGGTGTTTCAGTTGATTTTGGGAAATGTCAAATTTTGACATTTTTGCCTTACTATAGCCTTGCTTTTCTGGTCATTTTTCGACATGCTGTATTATGGTGTTTTAACCATTTTGAACTTTTAAATACTATGGCGTGTCTCAGCACGCTATTTTATGCTGTTTTGAGGTGTTTCAGCTGATTTTGGGAAATGTCAAATTTTGACATTTTTGCCTTACTATAGCCTTGCTTTTTTGGTCATTTTTCGACATGCTGTATTATGGTGTTTTTAACCATTTTTGAACTTTTAAATACTATGGCGTGTCTCAGCACGCTATTTTATGTTGTTTTGAGGTGTTTCAGTTGATTTTGGGAAATGTCAAATTTTGACATTTTGCCTTACTATAGCCTTGCTTTCTCGTCATTTTTTCGACATGCTGTATTATGGTGTTTTTAACCATTTTTGAACTTTTAAATACTATGGCGTGTCTCAGCACGCTATTTTATGCTGTTTTGAGGTATTTTCAGCTGATTTTGGGAAATGTCAAATTTTGACATTTTTGCCTTACTATAGCCTTGCTTTTCTCGTCATTTTTTCGACATGCTGTATTATGGTGTTTTTAACCATTTTTGAACTTTTAAATACTATGGCGGGTCTCAGCACACTATTTTATTTTGTTTTGAGGTATTTTCAGCTGTTTTTGGGAAATGTCAAATTTTGACATTTTTGCCTTACTATAGCCTTGCTTTTCTCGTCATTTTTTCGACATGCTGTATTATGGTGTTTTTAACCATTTTTGAACTTTTAAATACTATGGCATGTCTCAGCACGCTATTTTATGCTGTTTTGAGGTATTTTCAGTTGTTTTTGGAAATGTCAAATTTTGACATTTTTGCCTTTACTATAGCCTTGCTTTTCTGGTCATTTTTCGACATGCTGTATTATGGTGTTTTTAACCATTTTTGAACTTTTAAATACTATGTTGTCTCAGCACGCTATTTTATGCTGTTTTGAGGTGTTTCCAGCTGATTTTGGGAAATGTCAAATTTTGACATTTTTGCCTTACTATAGCCTTGCTTTTCTCGTCATTTTTTCGACATGCTGTATTATGATGTTTTTAACCATTTTTGAACTTTTAAATACTATGGCATGTCTCAGCACGCTATTTTATGCTGTTTTGACTTATTTTCAGTTGTTTTTGTGAAATGTCAATTTTTGACATCTTTGCCTTACTATAGCCTTGCTTTTTGGTCATTTTTTTCGACATGCTGTATTATGATGTTTTTAACCATTTTTGAACTTTTAAATACTATGGCGTGTCTCAGCACGCTATTTTATGCTGTTTTGAGGTATTTTCAGCTGTTTTTGGGAAATGTCAAATTTTGACATTTTTGCCTTACTATAGCCTTGCTTTTCTCGTCATTTTTTCGACATGCTGTATTATGGTGTTTTTAACCATTTTTGAACTTTTAAATACTATGGCATGTCTCAGCACGCTATTTTATTCTGTTTTGAGGTATTTTCAGCTGATTTTGGGAAATGTCAAATTTTGACATTTTTGCCTTACTATAGCCTTGCTTTTTGGTCATTTTTCGACATGCTGTATTATGGTGTTTTTAACCATTTTTGAACTTTTAAATACTATGGCGTGTCTCAGCACGCTATTTTATGCTGTTTTGAGGTGTTTCCAGCTGATTTTGGGAAATGTCAAATTTTGACATTTTTGCCTTACTATAGCCTTGCTTTTTTTGGTCATTTTTCGACATGCTGTATTATGGTGTTTTAACCATTTTGAACTTTTAAATACTATGGTGTGTCTCAGCACGCTATTTTATGCTGTTTTGAGGTGTTTCAGCTGATTTTGGGAAATGTCAAATTTTGACATTTTTGCCTTACTATAGCCTTGCTTTTTCTCGTCATTTTTTCGACATGCTGTATTATGATGTTTTTAACCATTTTTGAACTTTTAAATACTATGGCATGTCTCAGCACGCTATTTTATGCTGTTTTGAGGTATTTTCAGCTGTTTTTGGGAAATGTCAAATTTTGACATTTTTGCCTTACTATAGCCTTGCTTTTCTCGTCATTTTTTCGACATGCTGTATTATGGTGTTTTTAACCATTTTTGAACTTTTAAATACTATGGCGTGTCTCAGCACGCTATTTTATGCTGTTTTGAGGTATTTTCAGCTGTTTTTGGGAAATGTCAAATTTTGACATTTTTGCCTTACTATAGCCTTGCTTTTCTCGTCATTTTTTCGACATGCTGTATTATGGTGTTTTTAACCATTTTTGAACTTTTAAATACTATGGCGTGTCTCAGCACGCTATTTTATGCTGTTTTGAGGTGTTTCCAGCTGATTTTGGGAAATGTCAAATTTTGACATTTTTGCCTTACTATAGCCTTGCTTTTCTCGTCATTTTTTCGACATGCTGTATTATGGTGTTTTTAACCATTTTTGAACTTTTAAATACTATGGCATGTCTCAGCACGCTATTTTATGCTGTTTTGAGGTATTTTCAGCTGATTTTGGGAAATGTCAAATTTTGACATTTTGCCTTACTATAGCCTTGCTTTTTGGTCATTTTTTCGACATGCTGTATTATGGTGTTTTTAACCATTTTTGAACTTTTAAATGCTATGGCGTGTCTCAGCACGCTATTTTATGCTGTTTTGAGGTATTTTCAGTTGTTTTTGGGAAATGTCAAATTTTGACATTTTTGCCTTACTATAGCCTTGCTTTTCTCGTCATTTTTTCGACATGCTGTATTATGGTGTTTTTAACCATTTTTGAACTTTTAAATACTATGGCATGTCTCAGTCTGCTATTTTATGCTGTTTTGAGGTATTTTTAGCTGTTTTGGGGGAAATGTTAAATTTTGACATTTTTGCCTTACTATAGCATTGGTTTTTTGGTCATTTTTTCGACATGCTGTATTATGGTGTTTTTAACCATTTTTGAACTTTTAAATACTATGGCGTGTCTCAGCACGCTATTTTATGCTGTTTTGAGGTGTTTCCAGCTGATTTTGGGAAATGTCAAATTTTGACATTTTTGCCTTACTATAGCCTTGCTTTTCTCGTCATTTTTTCGACATGCTGTATTATGGTGTTTTTAACCATTTTTGAACTTTTAAATACTATGGCATGTCTCAGCACGCTATTTTATGCTGTTTTGAGGTATTTTCAGCTGATTTTGGGAAATGTCAAATTTTGACATTTTGCCTTTACTATAGCCTTGCTTTTTGGTCATTTTTTCGACATGCTGTATTATGGTGTTTTTAACTATTTTTGCACTGTTAAATAATATGGCATGTCTCAGTACGCTATTTTATGCTGTTTTGAGGTGTTTTCAGCTGTTTTTGGTACATGTCAAATTTTTTACATTTTTGCCTTACTATAGCCTTGCTTTTTTGGTCATTTTTGGACATGCTGTATTATAGTGTCTTTTAACTATTTTTGCACTTTTAAATACTATGGCATGTCTCAGCACGCTATTTTATGCTGTTTTGAGGTATTTTCAGCTGATTTTGGGAAATGTCAAATTTTGACATTTTTGCCTTACTATAGCCTTGCTTTTTGGTCATTTTTTCGACATGCTGTATTATGGTGTTTTTAACCATTTTTGAACTTTTAAATACTATGGCGTGTCTCAGCACGCTATTTTATGCTGTTTTGAGGTATTTTCAGCTGTTTTTGGGAAATGTCAAATTTTGACATTTTTGCCTTACTATAGCATTGGTTTTTTGGTCATTTTTTCGACATGCTGTATTATAGTGTTTTTAACCATTTTTGAACTTTTAAATACTATGGCGTGTCTCAGCACGCTATTTTATGCTGTTTTGAGGTGTTTCAGCTGTTTTGGGAAATGTCAAATTTTGACATTTTTGCCTTTACTATAGCCTTGCTTTTTGGTCATTTTTTCGACATGCTGTATTATGGTGTTTTTAACCATTTTTGAACTTTTAAATACTATGGCGTGTGTCAGCACGCTATTTTATGCTGTTTTGAGGTGTTTCCAGCTGATTTTGGGAAATGTCAAATTTTGACATTTTTGCCTTACTATAGCCTTGCTTTTCTCGTCATTTTTTCGACATGCTGTATTATGGTGTTTTTAACCATTTTTGAACTTTTAAATACTATGGCGTGTCTCAGCACGCTATTTTATGCTGTTTTGAGGTGTTTCCAGCTGATTTTGGGAAATGTCAAATTTTGACATTTTGCCTTACTATAGCCTTGCTTTTTCTGGTCATTTTTCGACATGCTGTATTATGGTGTTTTTAACCATTTTGAACTTTTAAATACTATGGCGTGTCTCAGCACGCTATTTTATGCTGTTTTGAGGTATTTTCAGCTGATTTTGGGAAATGTCAAATTTTGACATTTTGCCTTACTATAGCCTTGCTTTTCTCGTCATTTTTTCGACATGCTGTATTATGGTGTTTTTAACTATTTTTGAACTTTTAAATACTATGGCGTGTCTCAGCACGCTATTTTATGCTGTTTTGAGGTATTTTCAGCTGTTTTTGGGAAATGTCAAATTTTGACATTTTTGCCTTACTATAGCCTTGCTTTTCTCGTCATTTTTTCGACATGCTGTATTATGGTGTTTTTAACCATTTTTGAACTTTTAAATACTATGGCATGTCTCAGCACGCTATTTTATGCTGTTTTGAGGTATTTTCAGCTGTTTTTGGGAAATGTCAAATTTTGACATTTTTGCCTTACTATAGCCTTGCTTTTCTCGTCATTTTTTCGACATGCTGTATTATGGTGTTTTTAACCATTTTTGAACTTTTAAATACTATGGTGTGTCTCAGCACGCTATTTTATGCTGTTTTGAGGTGTTTTCAGCTGATTTTGGGAAATGTCAAATTTTGACATTTTTGCCTTACTATAGCCTTGCTTTTTTCGTCATTTTTCGACATGCTGTATTATGATGTTTTTAACCATTTTTGAACTTTTAAATACTATGGCATGTCTCAGCACGCTATTTTATGCTGTTTTGACGTGTTTCCAGCTGTGTTTGGGACATGTTAAATTTTGACAGTTTTGCCTTACTATAGCCTTGCTTTTTTGGTCATTTTTTCAACATGCTGTATTATGGTGTTTTTAACTATTTTGAACTTTTAAATACTATGGCATGTCTCAGCACGCTATTTTATGCTGTTTTGACGTATTTTCAGCTGTTTTTGGGAAATGTCAAATTTTGACATCTTTGCCTTACTATAGCCTTGCTTTTCTTGTCATTTTTTCGACATGCTGTATTATGGTGTTTTTAACCATTTTTGAACTTTTAAATACTATGGCATGTCTCAGCACGCTATTTTATTCTGTTTTGAGGTATTTTCAGCTGATTTTGGGAAATGTCAAATTTTGACATTTTTGCCTTACTATAGCCTTGCTTTTCTCGTCATTTTTTCGACATGCTGTATTATGGTGTTTTTAACCATTTTTGAACTTTTAAATACTATGGCGTGTCTCAGCACGCTATTTTATGCTGTTTTGAGGTATTTTCAGCTGTTTTTGGGAAATGTCAAATTTTGACATTTTTGCCTTACTATAGCCTTGCTTTTCTCGTCATTTTTTCGACATGCTGTATTATGATGTTTTTAACCATTTTTGAACTTTTAAATACTATGGCATGTCTCAGCACGCTATTTTATGCTGTTTTGAGGTATTTTCAGCTGTTTTTGGGAAATGTCAAATTTTGACATTTTTGCCTTACTATAGCCTTGCTTTTCTCGTCATTTTTTCGACATGCTGTATTATGGTGTTTTTAACCATTTTTGAACTTTTAAATACTATGGCGTGTCTCAGCACGCTATTTTATGCTGTTTTGAGGTATTTTCAGCTGTTTTTGGGAAATGTCAAATTTTGACATTTTTGCCTTACTATAGCCTTGCTTTTCTCGTCATTTTTCGACATGCTGTATTATGGTGTTTTTAACCATTTTTGAACTTTTAAATACTATGGCGTGTCTCAGCACGCTATTTTATGCTGTTTTGAGGTATTTTCAGCTGTTTTTGGGAAATGTCAAATTTTGACATTTTTGCCTTACTATAGCCTTGCTTTTCTCGTCATTTTTTCGACATGCTGTATTATGATGTTTTTAACCATTTTTGAACTTTTAAATACTATGGCATGTCTCAGCACGCTATTTTATGCTGTTTTGAGGTATTTTCAGCTGTTTTTGGGAAATGTCAAATTTTTACATTTTTGCATTACTATAGCCTTTGCTTTTCGTCATTTTTTCGACATGCTGTATTATGGTGTTTTAACCATTTTTGAACTTTTAAATACTATGGCATGTCTCAGCACGCTATTTTATGCTGTTTTGAGGTGTTTCAGCTGATTTTGGGAAATGTCAAATTTTGACATTTTTGCCTTACTATAGCCTTGCTTTTCTCGTCATTTTTTCGACATGCTGTATTATGATGTTTTTAACCATTTTTGAACTTTTAAATACTATGGCATGTCTCAGCACGCTATTTTATGCTGTTTTGAGGTATTTTCAGCTGTTTTTGGGAAATGTCAAATTTTGACATTTTTGCCTTACTATAGCCTTGCTTTTCTCGTCATTTTTTTCGACATGCTGTATTATGGTGTTTTTAACCATTTTGAACTTTTAAATACTATGGCGTGTCTCAGCACGCTATTTTATGCTGTTTTGAGGTATTTTCAGCTGTTTTTGGGAAATGTCAAATTTTGACATTTTTGCCTTACTATAGCCTTGCTTTTCTCGTCATTTTTTCGACATGCTGTATTATGGTGTTTTTAACCATTTTTGAACTTTTAAATACTATGGCATGTCTCAGCACGCTATTTTATGCTGTTTTGAGTTATTTTCAGCTGATTTTGGGAAATGTCAAATTTTGACATTTTTGCCTTTACTATAGCCTTTGCTTTTTCTCATTTTTTCGACATGCTGTATTATGGTGTTTTTAACCATTTTTGAACTTTTAAATACTATGGCGTGTCTCCGCCCGCTATTTTATGCTGATTTGGGGTATTTTCAGCTGTTTTTGGAAATGTCAAATTTTGACATTTTTGCCTTACTATAGCCTTGCTTTTCTCGTCATTTTTTCGACATGCTGTATTATGGTGTTTTTAACCATTTTTGAACTTTTAAATACTATGGCATGTCTCAGCACGCTATTTTATGCTGTTTTGAGGTATTTTTAGCTGTTTTGGGGGAAATGTTAAATTTTGACATTTTTGCCTTACTATAGCCTTGCTTTTCTCGTCATTTTTTCGACATGCTGTATTATGGTGTTTTTAACCATTTTTGAACTTTTAAATACTATGGCGTGTCTCAGCACGCTATTTTATGCTGTTTTGAGGTGTTTCCAGCTGATTTTGGGAAATGTCAAATTTTGACATTTTTGCCTTACTATAGCCTTGCTTTTTTGGTCATTTTTTCGACATGCTGTATTATGGTGTTTTTAACTATTTTTGCACTGTTAAATAATATGGCATGTCTCAGTACGCTATTTTATGCTGTTTTGAGGTGTTTTCAGCTGTTTTTGGTACATGTCAAATTTTGACATTTTTGCCTTACTATAGCCTTGCTTTTCTCGTCATTTTTCGACATGCTGTATTATGGTGTTTTTAACCATTTTTGAACTTTTAAATACTATGGCGTGTCTCAGCACGCTATTTTATGCTGTTTTGAGGTATTTTCAGCTGTTTTTGGGAAATGTCAAATTTTGACATTTTTGCCTTACTATAGCCTTGCTTTTTTGGTCATTTTTTCGACATGCTGTATTATGGTGTTTTTAACCATTTTTGAACTTTTAAATACTATGGCGTGTCTCAGCACGCTATTTTATGCTGTTTTGAGGTATTTTCAGCTGATTTTGGGAAATGTCAAATTTTGACATTTTGCCTTACTATAGCCTTGCTTTTCTTTGGTCATTTTTTCGACATGCTGTATTATGGTGTTTTTAACCATTTTGAACTTTTAAATACTATGGCATGTCTCAGCACGCTATTTTATGCTGTTTTGAGGTATTTTCAGCTGTTTTGGGAAATGTCAAATTTTGACATTTTTGCCTTACTATAGCCTTGCTTTTCTGGTCATTTTTCGACATGCTGTATTATGGTGTTTTTAACCATTTTTGAACTTTTAAATACTATGGCGTGTCTCAGCACGCTATTTTATGCTGTTTTGAGGGTTTTCAGCTGTTTTTGGGAAATGTCAAATTTTGACATTTTGCCTTACTATAGCCTTGCTTTTTTGGTCATTTTTTCGACATGCTGTATTATGGTGTTTTTAACCATTTTGAACTTTTAAATGCTATGGCGTGTCTCAGCACGCTATTTTATGCTGTTTTGAGGTATTTTCAGCTGATTTTGGGAAATGTCAAATTTTGACATTTTGCCTTACTATAGCCTTGCTTTTTTTGGTCATTTTTCGACATGCTGTATTATGGTGTTTTTAACCATTTTTGAACTTTTAAATACTATGGCATGTCTCAGCACGCTATTTTATGCTGTTTTGAGGTATTTTCAGCTGATTTTGGGAAATGTCAAATTTTGACATTTTTGCCTTACTATAGCCTTGCTTTTTTCGTCATTTTTTCGACATGCTGTTTTATGGTGTTTTTAACCTTTTTTGAACTTTTAAATACTATGGCATGTCTCAGTACGCTATTTTATGCTGTTTTGAGGTATTTTCAGCTGTTTTTGGGAAATGTCAAATTTTGACATTTTTGCCTTTACTATAGCCTTGCTTTTTCTGGTCATTTTTTCGACATGCTGTATTATGGTGTTTTTAACCATTTTTGAACTTTTAAATACTATGGCATGTCTCAGCACGCTATTTTATGCTGTTTTGAGGTATTTTCAGTTGTTTTGGGAAATGTCAAATTTTGACATTTTTGCCTTACTATAGCCTTTGCTTTTTGGTCATTTTTCGACATGCTGTATTATGGTGTTTTTAACCATTTTTGAACTTTTAAATACTATGGCGTGTCTCAGCACGCTATTTTATGCTGTTTTGAGGTATTTTCAGTTGTTTTTGGGACATGTCAAATTTTGACATTTTGCCTTACTATAGCCTTTGCTTTTCTCGTCATTTTTTCGACATGCTGTATTATGGTGTTTTTAACCATTTTTGAACTTTTAAATACTATGGCGTGTCTCAGCACGCTATTTTATGCTGTTTTGAGGTATTTTCAGCTGATTTTGGGAAATGTCAAATTTTGACATTTTTGCCTTACTATAGCCTTGCTTTTTGGTCATTTTTTCGACATGCTGTATTATGGTGTTTTTAACCATTTTGAACTTTTAAATACTATGGCATGTCTCAGCACGCTATTTTATGCTGTTTTGAGGTATTTTCAGTTGTTTTGGGAAATGTCAAATTTTGACATTTTTGCCTTACTATAGCATTGGTTTTTTGGTCATTTTTTCGACATGCTGTATTATAGTGTTTTCTGGCATTTTTGTACGTTTAAATGCTATGGCGTGTCTCAGCACGCTTTTTTATGCTGTCTTGAGGTGGTTTGAGCTGTTTTTGGGACATGTTAAATTTTGAAATTTTTGCCTTACTATAGCCTTGCTTTTCTCGTCATTTTTTCGACATGCTGTATTATGGTGTTTTTAACCATTTTTGAACTTTTAAATACTATGGCATGTCTCAGCACGCTTATTTTATGCTGTTTTGAGGTATTTTCAGCTGATTTTGGGAAATGTCAAATTTTGACATTTTGCCTTTACTATAGCCTTGCTTTTTGGTCATTTTTTCGACATGCTGTATTATGGTGTTTTTAACCATTTTTGAACTTTTAAATACTATGGCGTGTCTCAGCACGCTATTTTATGCTGTTTTGAGGTATTTTCAGCTGTTTTTGGGAAATGTCAAATTTTGACATTTTTGCCTTACTATAGCCTTGCTTTTCTCGTCATTTTTTCGACATGCTGTATTATGGTGTTTTAACCATTTTTGAACTTTTAAATACTATGGCGTGTCTCAGCACGCTATTTTATGCTGTTTTGAGGTGTTTCCAGCTGATTTTGGGAAATGTCAAATTTTGACATTTTTGCCTTACTATAGCCTTGCTTTTCTCGTCATTTTTTCGACATGCTGTATTATGGTGTTTTTAACTATTTTTGAACTTTTAAATACTATGGCATGTCTCAGCACGCTATTTTATTCTGTTTTGAGGTATTTTCAGCTGATTTTGGGAAATGTCAAATTTTGACATTTTTGCCTTACTATAGCCTTGCTTTTTTGGTCATTTTTTTCGACATGCTGTATTATGGTGTTTTTAAACCATTTTGAACTTTTGAAAATATGTTGTCTCAGCACGCTATTTTATGCTGTTTTGAGGTATTTCAGCTGTTTTTGGGAAATGTCAAATTTTGACATTTTTGCCTTACTATAGCCTTGCTTTTCTCGTCATTTTTTCGACATGCTGTATTATGGTGTTTTTAACCATTTTTGAACTTTTAAATACTATGGCGTGTCTCAGCACGCTATTTTATGCTGTTTTGAGGTATTTTCAGCTGTTTTTGGGAAATGTCAAATTTTGACATTTTTGCCTTACTATAGCCTTGCTTTTTTGGTCATTTTTTCGACGTGCTGTATTATGGTGTTTTTAACCATTTTTGAACTTTTAAATTCTATGGCATGTCTCAGCACGCTATTTTATGCTGTTTTGAGGGGTTTTCAGCTGTTTTTGGGACATGTCAAATTTTGACATTTTTGCCTTACTATAGCCTTGCTTTTTTGGTCATTTTTTTCGACATGCTGTATTATGGTGTTTTTAACCATTTTTGCATGTTTGAAAGCTGTGGCGTGTCTCAGCACGCTATTTTATGCTGTTTTGAGGGGTTTTCAGCTGTTTTTGGTACATGTCAAATTTTGACATTTTTGCCTTACTATAGCCTTGCTTTTCTCGTCATTTTTTTGACATGCTGTATTATGGTGTTTTTAACCATTTTTGAACTTTTAAATTCTATGGCATGTCTCAGCACACTATTTTATTTTGTTTTGAGGGATTTTCAGCTGTTTTTGGGACATGTCGAATTTTGACATTTTTGCCTTACTATAGCCTTGCTTTTTTGGTCATTTTTTCGACATGCTGTATTATGGTGTTTTTAACTATTTTTGCACTTTTAAATTCTATGGCGTGTCTCAGCACGCTATTTTATGCTGTTTTGAGGGGTTTTCAGCTGTTTTTGGTACATGTCAAATTTTGACATTTTTGCCTTACTATAGCCTTGCTTTTTTGGTCATTTTTTCGACATGCTGTAATATGGTGTTTTTAAACATTTTTGCATGTTTGAAAGCTTTGGTGTGTCTCAGCACGCTATTTTATGCTGTTTTGAGGTATTTTCAGCTGTTTTTGGGAAATGTCAAATTTTGACATTTTTGCCTTACTATAGCCTTGCTTTTTTGGTCATTTTTTCGACATGCTGTATTATGGTGTTTTTAACAATTTTTGCATGTTTGAAAGCTGTGGCGTGTCTCAGCATGCTATTTTATGCTGTGTTGAGGGGTTTTCAGCTGTTTTTGGGAAATGTCAAATTTTGACATTTTTGCCTTACTATAGCCTTGCTTTTTCGTCATTTATTCGACATGCTGTATTATGGTGTTTTTAACCATTTTGCATGTTTAAATACTTTGGTGTGTCTCAGCATGCTATTTTATGATGTTTTGCGGTATTTTCAGCTGTTTTTGGGAAATGTCAAATTTTGACATTTTTGCCTTACTATAGCCTTGCTTTTTTGGTCATTTTTCAACATGCTGTATTATGGTGTTTTTAACAATTTTTGCATGTTTGAAAGCTGTGGCGTGTCTCAGCATGCTATTTTATGCTGTTTTGAGGGGTTTTCAGCTGTTTTTGGGAAATGTCAAATTTTGACATTTTTGCCTTACTATAGCCTTGCTTTTTTCGTCATTTATTCGACGTGCTGTATTATGGTGTTTTTAGCCATTTTTGCATGTTTGAAAGCTGTGGCGTGTCTCAGCACGCTATTTTATGCTGTTTTGAGGGGTTTTCAGCTGTTTTTGGGACATGTCAAATTTTGACATTTTTGCCTTACTATAGCCTTGCTTTTCTCGTCATTTTTTCGACATGCTGTAGTACCGTGTTTTTAACCATTTTTGCATGTTGAAATACTATGGCGTGTCTCAGCACACTATTTTATGCTGTTTTGAGGGTTTTCAGCTGTTTTTGGGACATGTCAAATTTTGACATTTTGCCTTACTATAGCCTTGCTTTTTTGGTCATTTTTTCGACATGCTGTATTATGGTGTTTTTAACCATTTTGCATGTTTGAAAGCTATGGCATGTCTCAGCACGCTATTTTATGCTGTTTTGAGGGGTTTTCAGCTGTTTTTGGGACATGTCAAATTTTGACATTTTTGCCTTACTATAGCCTTGCTTTTTTGGTCATTTTTTTCGACATGCTGTATTATGGTGTTTTTAACCATTTTTGCATGTTTGAAAGCTGTGGCGTGTCTCAGCACGCTATTTTATGCTGTTTTGAGGGGTTTTCAGCTGTTTTTGGTACATGTCAAATTTTGACATTTTTGCCTTACTATAGCCTTGCTTTTCTCGTCATTTTTTTGACATGCTGTATTATGGTGTTTTTAACCATTTTTGAACTTTTAAATTCAATGGCATGTCTCAGCACGCTATTTTATGCTGTTTTGAGGTGTTTTCAGCTGTTTTTGGTACATGTCAAATTTTTTACATTTTTGCCTTACTATAGCCTTGCTTTTTTGGTCATTTTTTCGACATGCTGTATTATGGTGTTTTTAACCATTTTTGCATGTTTGAAGGCTATGGCGTGTCTCAGCACGCTATTTTATGCTGTTTTGAGGGTTTTCAGCTGTTTTTGGTACATGTCAAATTTTGACATTTTTGCCTTACTATAGCCTTGCTTTTCTCGTCATTTTTTTGACATGCTGTATTATGGTGTTTTTAACCATTTTTGAACTTTTAAATTCAATGGCATGTCTCAGCACGCTATTTTATGCTGTTTTGAGGGGTTTTCAGCTGTTTTTGGGACATGGCAAATTTTGACATTTTTGCCTTACTATAGCCTTGCTTTTTTGGTCATTTTTTCGACGTGCTGTAATATGGTGTTTTAAACCATTTTTGCATGTTTGAAAGCTGTGGCGTGTCTCAGCACGCTATTTTATGCTGTTTTGAGGGGTTTTCAGCTGTTTTTGGTACATGTCAAATTTTGACATTTTTGCCTTACTATAGCCTTGCTTTTTTGGTCATTTTTTCGACATGCTGTAATATGGTGTTTTTAAACATTTTTGCATGTTTGAAAGCTTTGGTGTCTCAGCACGCTATTTTATGCTGTTTTGAGGTATTTTCAGCTGTTTTTGGGAAATGTCAAATTTTGACATTTTGCCTTACTATAGCCTTGCTTTTTGGTCATTTTTTCGACATGCTGTATTATGGTGTTTTTAACAATTTTTGCATGTTTGAAAGCTGTGGCGTGTCTCAGCATGCTATTTTATGCTGTGTTGAGGGGTTTTCAGCTGTTTTTGGGAAATGTCAAATTTTGACATTTTTGCCTTACTATAGCCTTGCTTTTTTCGTCATTTATTCGACGTGCTGTATTATGGTGTTTTTAGCCATTTTTGCATGTTTGAAAGCTTTGGTGTGTCTCAGCACGCTATTTTATGCTGTTTTGAGGTATTTTCAGCTGTTTTTGGGAAATGTCAAATTTTGACATTTTTGCCTTACTATAGCCTTGCTTTTTTGGTCATTTTTTCAACATGCTGTATTATGGTGTTTTTAACAATTTTTGCATGTTTGAAAGCTGTGGCGTGTCTCAGCATGCTATTTTATGCTGTTTTGAGGGGTTTTCAGCTGTTTTTGGGAAATGTCAAATTTTGACATTTTTGCCTTACTATAGCCTTGCTTTTCTCGTCATTTTTTCGACATGCTGTATTATGGTGTTTTTAACCATTTTGCATGTTTGAAATACTATGGCGTGTCTCAGCACGCTATTTTATGCTGTTTTGAGGGGTTTTCAGCTGTTTTTGGGACATGTCAAATTTTGACATTTTTGCCTTACTATAGCCTTGCTTTTCTCGTCATTTTTTCGACATGCTGTAGTACCGTGTTTTTAACCATTTTTGCATGTTGAAACGCTATGGCGTGTCTCAGCACACTATTTTATGCTGTTTTGAGGGGTTTTCAGCTGTTTTTGGGACATGGCAAATTTTGACATTTTTGCCTTACTATAGCCTTGCTTTTTTGGTCATTTTTTCGACATGCTGTATTATGGTGTTTTTAACCATTTTTGCATGTTTAAATACTATGGCGTGTCTCAGCACGCTATTTTATGCTGTTTTGAGGGGTTTTCAGCTGTTTTTGGTACATGTCAAATTTTGACATTTTTGCCTTACTATAGCCTTGCTTTTTTCGTCATTTTTTTGACATGCTGTATTATGGTGTTTTCAACCATTTTTGAACTTTTAAATTCAATGGCATGTCTCAGCACGCTATTTTATGCTGTTTTGAGGGGTTTTCAGCTGTTTTTGGGACATGGCAAATTTTGACATTTTTGCCTTACTATAGCCTTGCTTTTTTCGTCATTTTTTCGACATGCTGTATTATGGTGTTTTTAACCATTTTGCATGTTTAAATACTATGGCGTGTCTCAGCACGCTATTTTATGCTGTTTTGAGGGGTTTTCAGCAGTTTTTGGGACATGTCAAATTTTGACATTTTTGCCTTACTATAGCCTTGCTTTTTTGGTCATTTTTTCGACATGCTGTATTATGGTGTTTTTAACCATTTTTGCATGTTTGAAAGCTGTGGCGTGTCTCAGCACGCTATTTTATGCTGTTTTGAGGGGTTTTCAGCTGTTTTTGGTACATGTCAAATTTTGACATTTTTGCCTTACTATAGCCTTTGCTTTTTCGTCATTTTTGACATGCTGTATTATGGTGTTTTTAACCATTTTTGAACTTTTAAATTCAATGGCATGTCTCAGCACGCTATTTTATGCTGTTTTGTGGGGTTTTCAGCTGTTTTTGGTACATGTCAAATTTTGACATTTTCGCCTTACTATAGCCTTGCTTTTTTGGTCATTTTTTCGACATGTTATAATTTGGTGTGATTGGCCATATTTGCACGTTTAAATGCTACGGTGTGTCTCAGCACGCTATTTTATGCTGTTTTGAGGGGTTTTCAGCTGTTTTTGGGACATGGCAAATTTTGACATTTTTGCCTTACTATAGCCTTGCTTTTTTGGTCATTTTTTCGACGTGCTGTAATATGGTGTTTTAAACCATTTTTGCATGTTTGAAAGCTGTGGCGTGTCTCAGCACGCTATTTTATTTTGTTTTGAGGGGTTTTCAGCTGTTTTTGGTACATGTCAAATTTTGACATTTTTGCCTTACTATAGCCTTGCTTTTTTGGTCATTTTTTCGACATGCTGTAATATGGTGTTTTTAAACATTTTTGCATGTTTGAAAGCTGTGTGTCTCAGCACGCTATTTTATGCTGTTTTGAGGTATTTTCAGCTGTTTTTGGGAAATGTCAAATTTTGACATTTTGCCTTTACTATAGCCTTGCTTTTTTGGTCATTTTTTCGACATGCTGTATTATGGTGTTTTTAACAATTTTTGCATGTTTGAAAGCTGTGGCGTGTCTCAGCATGCTATTTTATGCTGTTTTGAGGGGTTTTCAGCTGTTTTTGGGAAATGTCAAATTTTGACATTTTTGCCTTACTATAGCCTTGCTTTTTTGGTCATTTTTTCGACATGCTGTATTATGGTGTTTTTAACAATTTTTGCATGTTTGAAAGCTGTGGCGTGTCTCAGCATGCTATTTTATGCTGTTTTGAGGGGTTTTCAGCTGTTTTTGGGAAATGTCAAATTTTGACATTTTTGCCTTACTATAGCCTTGCTTTTTTCGTCATTTATTCGACGTGCTGTATTATGGTGTTTTTAACCATTTTTGCATGTTTGAAAGCTTTGGTGTGTCTCAGCACGCTATTTTATGCTGTTTTGAGGGGTTTTCAGCTGTTTTTGGGACATGTCAAATTTTGACATTTTTGCCTTACTATAGCCTTGCTTTTTTCGTCATTTTTTCGACGTGCTGTATTATGGTGTTTTTAGCCATTTTTGCATGTTTGAAAGCTGTGGCGTGTCTCAGCACGCTATTTTATGCTGTTTTGAGGGGTTTTCAGCTGTTTTTGGGACATGGCAAATTTTGACATTTTTGCCTTACTATAGCCTTGCTTTTTTGGTCATTTTTTCAACGTGTTATAATTTGGTGTGATTGGCCATATTTGCACGTTTAAATGCAACGGTGTGTCTCAGCACGCTATTTTATGCTGTTTTGAGGTATTTTCAGCTGTTTTTGGGACATGTCAAATTTTGACATTTTTGCCTTACTATAGCCTTGCTTTTTTGGTCATTTTTTCGACGTGCTGTAATATGGTGTTTTTAACCATTTTTGCATGTTTGAAAGCTGTGGCGTGTCTCAGCACACTATTTTATGGTGTATTGAGGGGTTTTCAGCTGTTTTTGGTACATGTCAAATTTTGACATTTTGCCTGACTATAGCCTTGCTTTTTTGGTCATTTTTTCGACATGATGTAATATGGTGTTTTTAACCATTTTTGCATGTTTGAAAGCTATAGCATGCCTCAGCACACTATTTTATTTTGTTTTGAGGGGTTTTCAGCTGTTTTTGGGAC
Source organism: Plectropomus leopardus (assembly GCF_026936395.1). Classification (NCBI taxonomy): domain Eukaryota; kingdom Metazoa; phylum Chordata; class Actinopteri; order Perciformes; family Serranidae; genus Plectropomus; species Plectropomus leopardus. Next base: position 13,510,634 of record NC_142185.1, on the reverse strand, counting down.
ATGTCAAATTTTGACATTTTTGCCTTACTATAGCCTTGCTTTTTTGGTCATTTTTTCGACGTGCTGTAATATGGTGTTTTAAACCATTTTTGCATGTTTGAAAGCTGTGGCGTGTCTCAGCACACTATTTTATGCTGTATTGAGGGGTTTTCAGCTGTTTTTGGTACATGTCAAATTTTGACATTTTGCCTGACTATAGCCTTGCTTTTTTGGTCATTTTTTCGACATGATGTAATATGGTGTTTTTAACCATTTTTGCATGTTTGAAAGCTATAGCATGCCTCAGCACACTATTTTATTTTGTTTTGAGGGGTTTTCAGCTGTTTTTGGGACATGTCAAATTTTGACATTTTTGCCTTACTATAGCCTTGCTTTTTTGGTCATTTTTTCGACGTGCTGTAATATGGTGTTTTAAACCATTTTTGCATGTTTGAAAGCTGTGGCATGTCTCAGCACACTATTTTATGCTGTTTTGAGGGGTTTTCTGCTGTTTTTGGGACATGTCAAATTTTGACATTTTTGCCTTACTATAGCCTTGCTTTTTTGGTCATTTTTTCGACATGCTGTATTATGGTGTTTTTAACCATTTTTGAACTTTTAAATTCTATGGCATGTCTCAGCACGCTATTTTATGCTGTTTTGAGGTATTTTCAGCTGTTTTTGGGACATGGCAAATTTTGACATTTTTGCCTTACTATAGCCTTGCTTTTTTGGTCATTTTTTCGACGTGCTGTATTATGGTGTTTTAAACCATTTTTGCATGTTTGAAAACTGTGGCGTGTCTCAGCACGCTATTTTATGCTGTTTTGAGGGGTTTTCAGCTGTTTTTGGGACATGTCAAATTTTGACATTTTTGCCTTACTATAGCCTTGCTTTTCTCGTCATTTTTTCGACATGCTGTAGTACCGTGTTTTTAACCATTTTTGCATGTTTGAAAGCTATAGCGTGCCTCAGCACACTATTTTATTTTGTTTTGAGGGGTTTTCAGCTGTTTTTGGGACATGTCAAATTTTGACATTTTTGCCTTACTATAGCCTTGCTTTTTTGGTCATTTTTTCGACATGCTGTATTATGGTGTTTTTAACCATTTTTGAACTTTTAAATTCTATGGCATGTCTCAGCACGCTATTTTATGCTGTTTTGAGGGGTTTTCAGCTGTTTTGGGACATGGCAAATTTTGACATTTTTGCCTTACTATAGCCTTGCTTTTTTCGTCATTTTTTCGACATGTTATAATTTAGTGTGATTGGCCATATTTGCACGTTTAAATGCTACGGTTTGTCTCAGCACAGTATTTTATGCTGTTTTGAGGGGTTTTCAGCTGTTTTTGGGACATGTCAAATTTTGACATTTTTGCCTTACTATAGCCTTGCTTTTCTCGTCATTTTTTCGACATGCTGTAGTACCGTGTTTTTAACCATTTTTGCATGTTGAAACGCTATGGCGTGTCTCAGCACGCTATTTTATTTTGTTTTGAGGGGTTTTCAGCTGTTTTTGGTACATGTCAAATTTTGACATTTTTGCCTTACTATAGCCTTGCTTTTTTGGTCATTTTTTCGACATGTTATAATTTGGTGTGATTGGCCATATTTGCACGTTTAAATGCTACGGCATGTCTCAGCATGCTATTTCATCCTGTTTTGAGGTGGTTTGAGCTGTTTATGGGAAATGTCAAATTTTGACATTTTTGCCTTACTATAGCCTTGCTTTTTTGGTCATTTTTTCGACATGATGTAATATGGTGTTTTTAACCATTTTTGCACGTTTAAATGCTACGGCATGTCTCAGCATGCTATTTCATCCTGTTTTGAGGTGGTTTTAGCTGTTTTGGGACATGTCAAATTTAGACATTTTTGACTTGTTTTTTGGTCAGTTTTTAAACATGTTATGTTGTTTTTGGCCATATTTGCACGTATAAATGCTATGGCGTGTCTCAGCACGCCATTTTATGCTGTCTCGAGGTTGTTTGAGTATTTTTGGGGACATGTCAAATTTTGACATTTTTGCCGTATTATAGCCTTTTTTTCTGTCATATTTGCAATGTTCTTTGCTATGGCATGTATTGGCAGGCTATTTTATGCAGTTTTCAGCTGTTTTTTGGACACTTAAGTTTTTTGACTGTTTCGCCATTTGCTCTTCATTTCATTTTTTCGATAGCCATAGTATGGTGTTTTTGGAATGTTCTATGTAATGGCGTGGTCTTGGAAAACTATTTTCTGAAGGTTTCAGCTATTTTTAGGACACTTCATCTCTTTATTTTTTTTCACCATGCTATAGTCTTGCAATTTTTGCCATTTCTTCGGCATGCTATATTAGGGTGTGTTGGCCCATATTAGCATTATTATATGCTATGGCATGTCTTGGCATGTTATATTCAATTGTTTTTGGGACATGTCATATTTTGACATTTTTTCAAATATTCTATACTATGTCGTTTTCAGTCAACTTTTACCATGCTATATAGATACAAGGTAGATTTATTAGTAATTTTAGTAAAAAGATAGTAAAAGTAAAAATTAGTAAAAAGACAAACTTTAATTTCCCTCATCCTGCTACATCTGTGGAGTTAAAGGATTAGTTGATTAAAATCACCAGCCACTATGAATTTGCATCAGAGTCCTAACAAGGTCCATCTGTTCAGTGCAATAGCTTGATCTGGGATGTTAGGGGTTAACCATATCTCTGTGAAGATGTGCGCAGAACAGCCTCAGATCTGCTGTTGCTGAGTGAGCCACAATCGTAACTCATCAACTTCTTTCTCCTGTGACTGGACATTAGCCAGAAGAAGGCTTCGTAGAAGAACAGCTCTCGGTCCAAGTCAGGTCAGCCTCGCCCTGATGCCAGCTGTCCTCCCTTTTTTCATCTGGCGCTTTCCGTTTCGGACATATCATACCATGGCGTTTTTGTTAAGCACAACATACCATACTATGATGTTTTGGTCAGATTTTGGGAACATATCATAAGATGACATTTTTGTAAGATTTTTGATGACATAGTATACTATGACGTTTTGGTCAGATTTTGGAAAACACACTATACTAAAACATTTTGATCCGAATTTTTTGACGACATACTATACTATGACTGTCTTGTGCTATTTTTGACATTATTGTGCTATTCTGAATAACATACTATACTCTAAATTTTTGGAGACACGCCTTACTACAAGTTTTTTATGCCATCTTTGATGACATACTATGCTATGCTTGTTTAATGTCATACTGATAACAAATTATATACTATGACTGTTTATGTTCTTTTGGATGACATACTACAGTATGCCTTTTTTGCTGCTATGTCCCAGTTTGAAAATAGGAGACACAAGAAGAAAAACACCCAAAAATCAAATAATTTGATGGAATCGGAGCTGAAGTGAAACAAATGAAGTAATTTATTAACAAACTTGTTAACTTAACACATGATTTTCCAAATATCGGGGAGGTCTGGACATGGTTTGGTCGAACCAAACAGAGAAATCAGTACAACAAAAGTAGGCCTAACTGAGCACTACCCCTAAAAATGAAACACAACTCAAACACCTAACTGTCTAATCTGACGAAAAAGAGCTGCACAAAAAATAATACAAAGGTGGCCACAACCAATAAACCTAGGGTTTCTAGACACAAATCAACTATGTGAATGAAAAAAGTGTACCTGAAACTCACCTACTGTCCTCAACCCCCCACCAACATACCTTTCATATACTTTACAAGTTCCTTAAGATGTATAAGCAGCTCATGCAACCTCAGATCTGAGGATCAAAGAGGGGGAATTATTCAGCCATGCTTCTTTTATTGAATGTCCTGAGTGTTGATTGGCAAAGTGGAAGCAAAACGACTGAACTTCAGAGTGTGGAACTAACCTGGGTGTTAGCACCTGAAGAGATAACAGGGAAAAGAGGGAGAGAGGGAGAGAGGGAGAGCAGAGATGAAGAAAACATACCATACCATACTATGACGTTTTGGTCAGATTTTGGACGAAATACTCTACTATAATGTTTTGGTCAGATTTTGGATGACATACCATGACGTTTTGCTATATTTGAAAGCATACAATACTATGACTTTTTCACAAATTTTTGGGCAACATACACTTACTTTTCAAAAGTATTTTGGAGGACATACTTTACTTTGACTTTATTCTGCTATTTTGGACGACAAACCATACTACGACTTTTTTGTGGTTTTGCAAACAACATCATATACTTTTTAATGGTATTTTGGTTGACAGGCTTTACTATAACTTTTTTGTGCTATTTCTAACATACGATGCAATTATTTTTTTTTATTTTGGACGATATATCATACTTTGACATTATTGTGCTACTCTGAATAACATACTTTACTGTGAATTTTATATGCCATTTTGGATGACAGGCTTTACAGTTTTTTATGCTGTCTTTGATGACATACTATGCAATGCTTGTTTAATAAATGTACCATCTCAATACTGTTTTCCTTATTGTGACAAATGCGTAACATGGGGCTTTCCTTGACTTTTTCAGAGTTAAAAGCCCGATTGACACATATGTAACAACGATTTTTAACCAACATGCTTTATATCAGTTTGTTCAAGAAATGTGTTTAAAACAGCTTAAATGTAATATATGACTAGTTATTAAAGCATTAGCATTGTTAGTTGGATGAAAACCTACCTTTAGTTACAAAACAAAAAGCTTTTGAAAATGAGTGAATTCTGTCAGATGAGCTTAATAGGCACATCGCCATTTTGGAAGTGATGTCATAGGTACACAAATGCACTCACAGTAACATGACTTTACCAGTATGTTCAGTAGATGCCATATATGCAATTTCTCAGAGCCTTTAAAGATGTGTTACACCTGTGTCACCGTGGGTCCTTATGGGTTAACATAAGATTTTGGATGGCTGGCATTACTATGACTGTTTGTGTTATTGTGTTATTGTGTTATTTTTTGACAACTTTCTACATTATTCATTTTGTGCTATTTTGAACGACATACTGTACTTTTTTTTGCGCTTTTTACCACACTCATGATATACCACACTATGACTTTTTTTAATTCTAGTTTGATTGTAACACTGTGCTATGACTTTTTTATGCTGTCTTGGGCAAAATGCTACACTGTTTCTTTTGTATTGTATTTTGTATTTTACAATACTATACGGTGACTTTCAATGCTATTTTTGGATGATGGTGATAGCAATATCACTGAGAAAGCACCACATGGAGATGATGACACAGGTAAGCTAGCAGTGCAAGATCACGATGCCAGATGTGCAAAACCAAACACAGCATAATAGGTGCCGGTAAACCATCGTTCAAGTTTATGAATCCAGTCAAACTGTGGCAATATATAGCCAAACATATACAATACAAATAAGTTATTTGCAAATAGTATGTTTCAACAAAAACGAAGCATGAAACATTGCTTTGTAGCCCCTCAGCAGGAGCTGAGGATATGAATATATATTTGGAAATTGCAGAAAAATACTGATGCTCTCATATTTGTGAAAATAAATCAAAGTAGTAACTTACACTTATTTGCATTGAATTGGAAATTTGATTTGGGATAAAATACACTATCAATAACAAGGTTGTAGTGAATAGTGTACTACTATTTTGGACGTACATTTTAGAAAGTGGGTTGGTCTGAGCCAAGAACCTCCTGTGCTGAAAATGAGTCCCACTGACTGGAATGGAATGGAAATTGCATTTTTAACCCTTTGAAACCTGGAGGGACATAACTTTTCTTGTGCTGCTTTCAGACAACATTCACAAGTATTTAAACCTTTGAAACCTAAACAAATTCTTAAAAAAAAAAAGAAATTAAATTAAAAAAGGTCAAAAGGCTAAGAGCAACTAGGTTTGAAATGTTCCATAAATTGCATAAAAAATTGTGGATTTAGAATATTAAAATAACAGCACATGAACTAGGGGAACATTTTCAGGGGAAACTTGATTTATTATTAGCATAATTACATTTTTAAAATTGTGTTACAGTTATTTTCCAAGTTAAGTTTCCCTTTTGTGAGTGTGTGTGTGTGTGTGTGTGTGTGTGTGTGTGTGTGTTCAGTTGTTTTTTCTATCTCTTTACTTTATATTCTCTTTATTTTATTGGATTGATTTTTTAATCAATTATTTTCTTGTATTTTTCTCGTACTTTTTGTTTATTTGGGGTGATTTCTTCCCTCCATGCTCATTGCCTTCATGTGTCTTTGAAAGAGATCAAATTGTCTCAGGTTTGGAAGGGGTTAAAAACAGGTGATGCTTTACACCCCTCCGCGGTGAACGTGAACTGTAGCACGTGTGGACCTGTAGACATTTACTGATCGTTAAATGAATCCAGATCACGGACTTCACTGCCGCTAGCTAACAAGAAACACAGCTAGTTAGCTTACCTGAATCTGAAATCTCCCATCTGGACCTCAGTATCGGAAAAACGTAACTGAGACATATGCTGTGTCGAGATATCGAGTATATAAATAAGCTATATCTGTCTAGATAACAATAAAATAAATATGACACTGAATCTGTAGTCGGTCGAGCTGTAGGAGTGTCCACACCACACTGCAGTGCAGCGTCTTCCCTCAGACTGAGACCAAAACCGCACTGAAGTTAGTTTCAGATTCGTCGCGTTGGCTTCAACAATTCAGACGAAACATAATTAATTTTGTTTAATGACGAATTATTGACTTTTTAAGATTCCCAAATCAGCCTCGTTACCGTCTGAAACTCACTTTCACATGAAATCTTTTTTTCTGTTTGCAAAAATGCAATAAAGGACATTTCACAAATTGGAACTTTTCTAACTCTCTGGTTGTTGTTGTTTCCTTTTCTGTTGTTTTTCTGTTTATTTGTGTTTATGTCTTTAGTTTGTACTATGTTTAATTGTTGTTTGTGATAAAAATAAAAAGAAAAAAGAAAGAAAGTACTAGTACTAATCGTGCCTCTAAGTAGTGCACTAGAATAAACTCTCTTAAAGGGCTCTGGATTTAAGTAATGCAAATGTAGCAATTAGTTTTTTTGTTTTGCATTTGTATTTTCACAAATGGAATAAATGAAACACAAATATCAAAATTTGTTTTAAATAATCTTTAGCCTTTCTGGGATAACTAGTCCAGATTTGATAAGTCTAGGTAAAATTATTTTAGATTTTGACCTGGTTCAATGTGGTCCACATGTGAAAAAATGCACTGAAATGTTTTCTTTCTTTCTTTCTTTCTTTTTCTTTTTTTTTTTTATACATTTTCACAATTAGACAAAAGTTTCACAAATTAAGAGAGTGGGTTGCACATAGTACTGAAGCTTTACTTGAAAGGTAACAGGTGCAAAAAGCAGAGGGCCTGTGTACATACAATGACTACGTTTCCCTATTCTCCCATTAACCTGCTGAACCAAAAGCCACGAATCAAAAGCTAACTTCAGCATCGTGATACCAACTCCTCAATCTCCGTCATCAACCATGAAAAATATTTGTCCGGTTTACTTGTTAGGAACTACAATCTACGTTCAGGATGCAACTATTTGTTGTAGAATGAAAAAAAAACACAAACAAATTATATCTAAATATATTGATTAGCTAACTGTTACAGCAGTTGGATGACGAAGGCATAAGAAAGAACAATTAAGTGGGCGGGGCTAGAGCCGGCTGGGTACGCATGTGGGTGGGGCGGAGAAAAGGTGATTATTTTTTTTACCTGTTTTTGTAACACAAGACCCCTCTTCGCAGAAAAACTGGATCTGTCCACGCGCTTTGAATCCTTGGCACAGCTCATAACATCACTTGCGAAATGATCATCTACAGGTGCGTCATCAGCGGTAAGTAATCCTTTTATTTTCCTGAAAGAGATAAAGAGAGACTAAAATTAAAAGTTTTGTATTTAATTAAAGATGTGAGCACTAGCAAGAAGGTAAGACAAGGTAGGCGTGTGGAGTGAGAAGAGAAGCTGTGGATCAGTCGGGGAAGCCTGGGAAATTATCTTTATTAAGGATCAGATGACGTTTTGGGGCTTTGTGGCAATTGATTAGGAGAACTGAGAAAATTTACATAATACAGAATTTATATAATACAGTAAGAAGATTTCTGGGAGTTTCTGGAGAAGTTGTGCAGCAGCAGTCTCAAACATCTGGAAAATGCAAAATTTAGAGTGGGAAAAAGGAAAGAAAGGGTTATTTTATTTTATGCAGGCTATTTATTCTATTTTATTTTATTTTAATTATAGTGTGACACCTTATTAAACATGTCACACTCTGAAAACCACTCCCACGTTTTTATGCCTCCACAGCTGTGGCCAGAGGTATTTGGTTTTTGGGTTGTCTGTCCATCCATCCTGCTCTTGTAAATGCGATATCTCATATGGCCTCAGTATCAACAAAGTGTGGTGTCAGGATGCTGTTGTCATCTCCGCCTAAAAACAGTCCTGTCAAAGTTCTACTGACACAGAAACTTTGCAACCAGCGAAACTAACACACTTGACAAAGCCTACACCTGTTGAAGGAGGCATGCGAGGCTTCCCCCTTTCCCCAACCTCAGCTCCTTAGACCACACCTGTACACAGTCGTCCTGTGAAACTGGTTAAACTAGTAAAGAAACAAATTAGAGTGTGGCCTCGAGGGGAGCTCCCCTCTCCGCAGCTTTACAGAACTGTCTTGAATCTATGGACTGAAACATCTTCAGAGAGGCAGCCTTTCACAACTACCACGCTGACCTACAGCAGTACACTGAGTATTTGATGCATTACATCAACAAGTGCACAGATGATGTGACAGAGAACAGAGCAATCACTCAGTACGTTTACATGATGTTAGAAAAAGTGTAATTATTATGTTAGTTCATCTGAAATCACCCAAAGTCGAACTTCTCTAAGTCAGACCCTACACACTTATGTGGTTTGAGGTCAGTCTCTTTTATGTTTACGCTTCAGCCCGACCTGAACTGTTCAGGGCGTTCTGCGCATACTTCCCAGTCCCAGCACCCGGCTTTGACCCAGAAGTCAAACAGCATGATTTGTACTAGAAAGCCGTGAAAAATAAAACAAAAAAAAGAAGGGAAGAAAAGTATGTATAAAAAATGTACAGAACTGAAAAGTTATCCATGTTGTCACTGTTTGACATGGCACCCATTTGCCGTTTGATAACTTGTTTAGTATGTGTGGTATTTGGTATGTGCCACTTACCATAGAGGAGCCAGACATACTTCCATCAACAGAACAATTCTCCCCTGTTGCTTGTATACAGGGACAAGGACAGCAGTCCAGTTAAATGGCTGAATCAAGCTATAACTGTAGCTCGACTTAACCGTGAATGTAAACACACTGACCGTGCACTCCAGTCAGACACCATGGATGACTGGGGAGGTCTGCTCGCTGCAGCATTCAGAGCAGGTGATGAGGCAGGCCTGAGAACCACAAAGAACAATCTGTCTCAGAAAATCAAAAAAGTGAAACAGCAATACACCAGAAGGATTAACAACAACTTCACTGATAACAGAGACGCAAGGTGCCCCTGTCAGGGAATCCAGGTCACCATGGATTACAAAGCCACCCCACAGGTCTGTAATAATGACCCCTCCCCTCCTAACCAGCTGAGTAATGTCTGTGCAAGGTTTGACGTCCCAAACAACACACCTGTCCTCAAAGCCCTACCATAGCCTGCTGAACAGGATCCAAGACAGGATCTGAGTCCTGTCTTGGAACAACCCCTGTAAGGCTGCAGGACCAGAAAACACACTAGGATGGATACTCAGGGACTGTGTAGAGCAGCTGACAAATGTCTTTACAGACATCTCCAATACTTCAGTGCAGCAGGCTGTTGTCTCAAAGTGTCTCTCCCCCGTCATTATGAAGTGAAGCCTTTCGTCCACACTCTGAGTTCATTTTGTTTGTATTTGTGGGTGTTTTTCTCAGAGCTTATGAATATGGACAATACAGATCAGTACCGCTCGAGATTATGGGGGTGTGTAGTATAGTTCAAGCAAGATATGGCCTTAGGAGATGATAAAGAAATTTAAATAATGGTAGGACTGAAAAAAATTCTATATTATAATAATATATTAAATATATGGTGAAAATAGTTAAAAGAATTTTCTGTGCACTTACCAGATGTATTTAATGAATGCACAGACCTCCGTTGCCTACAACTCTGCCTCTGTCTAAAGGTACAGTAGCACGACCTCCTCCACAATCACCTCATATTTTGTAAACTTGGTGTTTTCTTTAGTCTTAGGCCCACTTTCCTCTACCCGCTCAAGATCTTCCCTCCACAACCCCCCTCTACCCTTTGAGGTGAATAATTAAAGAGAAAAGAGAAAAAAATGATGAAAAATAGATGTTAGTCATTAATAGGAGACATAATAAACACAATTAAAAGGGCAAACAAAAGCAAAACAAAAACAAAAAGAAAAACATACAATTTTCAAATATTTAAATGATTTCCATTGAGTGAAAATTTTGACTCTGCCCTATAGTGCCATCTGTTGGTTGTATCATAAAGGACACATGCAAGTATGAGTGCAGTGACATTTACAATGTTTGAAACTGACACATCTATTTTCGTACATAAAGGGAGCATAAATGAGCTTTAGTTGGTTGTTGATTTTAGAAATGATTCAGTGTGTACACCCTGCTGACCATCGATTGAGCTGCTGTAGAGAGAGTCAGCAGTACAAAGTTTCTGGGGCTGTACGCTGTTAATGATCCGAACTGGTCCATCAAAAACCACAGCCCTCACTAAGTAATTCCAGAAATGCCTCCAAAAAAAAAGAAAAGCAAACTTCCCATCATCCATCATGAAAAATTCTAACAATCTAGCAGTCTAACAACCTTAGTAACATAATATTACCCCCCCAAAAAAGGAAAAAAGTCCAGAATGCATGGAACTTCAGACAAGTGTAATGAAGGTGCTCTGTGGTTGGGAACACAAAAAGCAAAAAAACTCTCTTCTTGCTAAATATAATATTATATGGAGCCACGGGTGTCTGACAGGCCGTGTGCAAAGAGATCAAATTTTAGTACATGTAAGAGAGAAGAAGATGGAGATGGCGTATGTTGTGTTTCTTTACCCAAAAATCCATGTGTTGTTTAGGATGACAAAAGAAGACATAGTAGTTGGTCTCAAAGAATACTAACACTGCATGCACATGGAAAGATTTCGAATCTGAGGCAGACAAAAGTGACATCAAAAAACATACACAAGGAATTAATGGTTGTATGTTTCACACACCAGTCAGGCTGCACTTAAAACATGTTTTGTGAGGTGACCATGACCTCTGACCACCAAAATCTAATTATGTCATCTTTGAGTTTAAGTGGATGTTTGTGCCAAATTTGCAGAAATCCCCTCAAGACATACTTAAGATATAATTTAAAAAAAAGAGACGGACAGACGGACAACCCAAAAAACAAAATGCCTCTGGCCATGAATATCTGTTGACGTGGGGGCATAAAAAAACGATGGCAATAAAGTTGTCCAGCTGATTGTGGTGCGGCTTACTGCATCTTCTTATCCAGTATTTATTGGTGGTTGGCAATCAGCTTAGTAGTGCATTACTGCCACCAAATGGACTGGAATCGCTGCACGCTTATTCATTGGGCACTTTTATTCTCATTATAAACTAAGATGAGCTAAACAAAGATAAACTAAGCTAAACTAAGCTAAGCCAAGATAAAATAAGATAATCCTTTAATTGTCCCACAATAAGGAAATTTGCACTGTGATAGCAGTCAGGTATGTACAAGATAAGCAAAAGAACAATATAAACAGTTTTTTTTTTCTTTTTTTTAAAAGGGTGCCAAATAGTAAAAAAGTAATAAACAAGGTGGCAAGCTCAACAGTTTAAAAAAAACTTACACCAATTGCACATGGAAGATAATTAAATCCAGTTGATGTGTGTGGTCTGGGAGCAGTGCTGTTGTACATTATCTTTCACTCAGTAGCAGCTTCTCAGTGAAGTGCAACACCTAGTTGTACAGTTCAGTCTAGTTCGGTATAATGTGTGGCTAAATATCAAAACTGTTTGAAAAATTTTACACCAGCCCAACCCTACTCCCTAAAACGACTTCTAGATCAAGATGGTAGCGTTAATTAAACACAACTGAGCAATTTAAGCTTGCTGCCCAGTGTTTGTATCGTGTAATTTATGCCGCCCAGAGTTTTACTTTGTGTTCATTAAGTGTGTTTCCCCCTGCAGGTGATGAGATGGTCACGGACGTCTACAAAATCACAGAGCCAGAAAGTGGCCTGTTCTACGTAGTCGAAGGAAAGGTGAGCAGGTGCTACACATGAAGATGGGATTTGTGTATGTATGGTCAACCTCAGGAGGTTTTCTCTTCACATGGTAGGCCTAATGCAAGGCCAGAATTAATGCATGTTACCAATTTACCCTGTTCAAGAATCTTGACAAAGGTGACAGCACAAGTTTCACCCTTAAAGTAGTGTATGGCATGAATATATATGATATGAATATACTATTACATGCGCTTTAGATATATTTACACAAAATAAGCTTAAAGATGGCAACAAATGTCAACCAACGCTGTTAACGCAGCTAGTTTTAGGGACACATTGTTCATAGCATCCTGAGGTCATATTCACATATATTCATATATATTCAAAATTACATTTTTTAAGGATTTCCCCTTAAAGTTCAAACTAGATCCTGGTATAAATAAAAGTTACTCTCAAAGAAGCCACAGTTGGTAACCTATGTAAAAATATTTTTTGTCATATTTCTTAGAAGTATTACAATATTCTGAGAGGAGTACATGAGACAGTTGATGAAAATCAGGGTTCTCTGGCTCCTCCTGGTGCTTATATTGGGATTTACTGGAATCCTTCACGTCCTACAGAGCTCAAACTATCAGAGCCAGGCACTATGCACGACACTGTTGAAACCCCAGAGGCTGTGTTCACAAACATTTTAAAAGTACTCTCAGGGACTCCACATTTAGCCTCAAATTTTCTAGCAAGGAGTACCTTAGGACAATTCTCAGAGCAACTCTGAGCAAAGAATGGACAGAAATGTTTACTGTAGTGAGTTGTGGTTGACCCCGTTTTAAAAGATGTGATGGGTTGTTACAAAGTTGACCTTTTATGAGCTTGACAAGGTATGGACAAGAGGTCCCCAGGAAGTGCTCCAGATTTTGAAGCCAATTTTTATATTGGCCAAGCAGTGGCATTACAACTCCCAAGTCTTTGATGCCATTGTACTCAAAAGATGTTTTCTCAGGGTGTCAGGTGGCTCAGTGGATAAAGCAGGCATCCCTTATATGAAGGCAGTGTCCTTGCCGCAGCGGCCACAGGTTTGATTCCTGCTTGTGGGCCTTTGCTGCATGTCATCCCCTTTTGCTCCCCCTTTCATGCTAGCAATCTCCTGTCCTATCTAATGAAGGCAAAATTGCCCAAAAAAAAAAGAAAAGAAAAAGAAAAAAAAAGTCCTGCAAATTGACTCATTCAAACACAGAATTTGATCCATTCAGTCTAATAATATTTGGAAAGTTTAGTCGAGCTGCAGGGATAAATTATTTTATCCCCATTCAAGTAGGCAGAGTGCTAAACAGAAAGTATCCCACTCAGCCAGTGAAGTCGATTGCTCTATTGGCCCAATGATTTGGAGGCAGCACTGATCAGTGATGAGTGCATCTTGAATGAGGTCAACCACAAACATTGTCACTTTTTAGCATACAGCTGTCCTCATCTGCCAATCAGCCAACTGTCTACCAATTCACTGTGACTCAACATATACTCATGTTCTCCCTCCTATGATGCCTGTCCTCTCTGCTCCACTCCCTAATGTGTCTAGCTCACCACCAGAAAGAATGACGATGTTAGTAAGATATCAATTGGGGCCAACCCCTCTGCAGATGAGACCGTGGAGGCCTATGAAGCGTCCTCCGTTTCTGGTGTAGACATTGCCCTTAACAATGACCTGAAAGAGACAACGTACACAAAAAAGCAGTACAAACTTCACATCAAAGACTACGTGAAGTCGTGAGTATCAGTATTCAATGCAGCAGGGATCGGGAGAAAAAGTTTGACTGGTTATCCTCAGCTGTAACTGTGGGGTGAGTGTTGGATCTAACCGTCTGTTTCTTTAAAATTTGTCATTTCTGTTTGCATGTTCAGCATTAGGGACTGGCTGAAAAAAAACAATCCCGATAGAGTGGAGGACTTTGAGAAGGAAGCCGCAGCAGAAATTCCAAAGCTCTTGACAGACTTTGACAACTACAGGGTATCATGATTTTTATGTAAAATTATAGGTGCACTTAAACTCATGATGTAAACCACAGCTCCTGCCACTTCTTAACCATTCCCCCATAATTCTGGTCAGATATCTTGAGATTTGCGTCTTTTCAAAAACTGAACTCACTAGTTTGCAGATTGTTTTCTAAAATGCTGTTTTTGTCTCCCTGCAGTTTTTCACAGGATCGAGCATGAATGAACAAGGCATGGTGGGACTGCTTGACTTCAGCAAAGAAGGCAAGCCGATCATGCTTTTCTTCAAAGATGGTCTGGAGAAAGTGAAATTTGTAAGTATTCAGTAGTCTCTGAAAGCCCCACGAGTAACATGAAGTCACTTTATGTGATTCAACTGTTAAAAAAAGCCCAATACCCCCCCAAACAGGTGCTTGTTTGCTTTTAGCATAGATTTTTCACAGAAAACATTTTGCTATGAAATAGGCAAAATGAATTGTATTATGTGCTCAGAGATATTTTTGATCTGAGCAGTTTTTGCTAGAGGCATCACAGGGTCACAAAAGTGATTATCAGCTTTTCTTAAGTGACTCTTTAAAAAAAACATTTCATTGAGCATCAACAGTGTAAAATATTCATTAACAAGATAAATGTCAGCTCTATAATGCTCTGTTTTCCCCCATTACTGTTTCTAAGTGTAATTTTAAACTGGATCTACCAGTGCACAGAAGCTACCATAGCACAGAACAAACACTTATGAAATAAGTCAGGGATATTATCCCAACAGTCATCGATGTTGAGCCCCGGGTCCTTCTCCTATGCTTCTCTTGTGTGACGGGGGAACACAGAGCATACAGAGTCCATGGAGTTATAGATTTTTGGTTTTAGTTTTTGAAAAGTTAACATAATTGTGTCCTTCAAAATGACCAACAGTGTGTTGAGTCAGTTAATCTGTAATCAAAATTTCAAATGTGACTAAACTCAGTCTCACTGTGTTGTTGTTTGTTCTTCTTGGACGGAGCAGTGACCCCCTAAAAAAACACTACTGAGCACACTTGACCCCCTCTGACAATCCACACACACTTTGAGCAAATTGTGTAAGGTTTCACAGCAGAAGGCTTTCATTTTTTCCTAGATCACTGTACCTCTTGGATGTATGTTTATAAAGTCTTGTATTCTATTTCTCACTTAACAGAAATTGAATTGGTAAATTTTGGAGTGTACAGGAAACTGAGTGCTCTTAAATGTGAAAAGATACTTGGTAGACAAAGTACTTTAACATGTATTTTTCTTTTTTTGCAGTAACTACCTGGAACTGCATCTGCTTTGAACCATAAGGCTGAAGGATTAGTTTTTTTCATCATGCCTGACAGTAACACACTTTTACAAATTATTGGCAAAGGCTGGTCAATCAAACAGGATAGGTCAATGAATACAGTTTTTTTTTTTTGTTTTTTTTTTACAAAAGATTTGCCAAAATTTTTCAAGACTTAAATGAAAGGCAGGACAGCGAGTGAAATATCTGACTGAATGTGAGATGTTTTTTCTTCAGTCTGCATACTATTTCAGTAGTGATCTGTACAGGCTGACCCCCTCAGACCTTTTGTTTATGGTTGCATTAAATATGATTCCATCTACAATGAAAATACCTCAGATTTAATTTTAAAATAAAATCCAGATGTTGAGAAAGCCTTTCTACTTGGGATTTTCTAGTTCTTTATTTAAAAAGGAACATTTTGGGTTGACTAATAGGGATAGATGGGGTTTTTTAATTGGCTTTGTATGAGGTTCTTATCCATAGTCTGTGTATTACCTAGAGAAGACTTACATCAACAAGCTCCAAGTTTGTAGTAGTATTGCCACGGAGGCAAAGTAATGTACTGCTGTGGACAGGGAGTGCAGCTTGTGTATTTAAGCGACCCTAAAAAAAAGGCCAACCTAATACAACAATATCACATATGCTATAACTAGAATATTTTCACAGCTTTACCTTGCCATCAGTCCCTCACAACAAGCAATTAAAGCCCTTATCTTTACTTTCTTGAAAGCCACCAGACTCGCTTGACAAACAGTAATTTTACCTTGAACAGCATGAGTTGGCATACTGCTGCATTGATCAGTTAGGTTGTGTTATTGTGTGACTTTTGTTTTTAAAAGAGATAGTTAAGATTCACCAAAGTGAAGTCGGAGTGGTAAAATGAGAAGTTTTGTTACCCTGCCACCATGTCGAAGTTGAGCCAGAACCAAGCACTGCCCACCGGACGGAGCAAACGTTTTCATTTTATAGTTAAACAGTACACTAAAATAGTTTCTGGAAACATTTGAAGCAAGAAATAGGCAATGCAGGAACATAACTGCTCAGCCCTGCCTAGCTGACCAGCAGCTCATGAGCAGAGATTTACTTGATTGACAGCTGTGTTAGAGTCTTCTGGGCTCTGATTGGTTGTTTTTGTTTAGATGTGGTAGATTCTTGTAAATGCAAATAGGAGCACTAGAATGTTGTTTTCACAGATTATTTTTCTCATGCACTACTATCAATATATACTGACAGTTTTAGCAAATATGAGTGAATTTTATGTAAGTTACCATCTACTGCTTTTACTGATTAACAGTTGCCTTAAAATATCCAATCAATTTCAATATTCGATATTATTATTAATATTTCAATATTCAATATTCAATTTAGGATATTATCACAAAATTACACCTTTAACTGGATTGGAGGTCTTTCATTTATTTTAACATGTTTTTTTTTCCCAAACAGTTTGCCAGTCAAATTATTAATTAAACAGCCTTTACTGGCGTTGGATAAAATTCAATTGTATTTATCTGACAACCTTCCGATGGGACATCAATTGTAGCCGAGACATATGCTTTGTCTAGATATCGATCATATTAATACGCATTTTGCTTTGCAACCATCTGTTGTTAAAAGATATTAAAATCCTTCTGCTAGCTAACTAGCTAGCCACCAGAAGTTGACGTGACAGTTCAGTGGATGTTGGATGTAGAGCGTGATTGGCAAAAATGAACTGAGGAATCTTTTGAACGACTGACGCGTGCTGTGTGAAACGAGCCTTTAATTCGTGTCTGATCTGTATGGAGTCAGCTGTTCGAACATAAGGTGGTGGATGAAGTAACTGAAAGCCACACTTGAGTAAAACTACAGATATCTTACCAGAAAATGACTTTGGTAGAAGTCATAGTTGCTAATTAGAATATTACTCAAACAAATGTCTTTAAATATCTGACTAAATATCAAAAGAAATTTTATGATACTGACTCTTCGAAACATGTATTAACAGCAGTTTTCTTGTGCTGCATTGAGACGCCTTTTACAAGTATTTAAACCATTTGACTGTTATTGGTTTGATTTTTTTTTTTTCAAAACATGGGGAAAATAGCAACTTGCAAGAAATGTTACACAAGAAATGTGTAATGAAATTAGTAGATTTGAAATGTTATTTTTGGAAAATCTGGGTAAAAACGTCTAGAGAGCTATATTTATAATAGTCTTTTTTTAAATATTAAAAATTATTCTACAGAATCATAATTTTTAAGCAGTTTTTTAGAGTCAGTTCCTTTTTTTGTTTGTTTTACTTTCCTGTATCTTTATTTTATTTTCATTTTCTGTACTTTTTGGTCTTTTCTTCCTATGTTGCTGTGCACATTACTCTTTAAGAAAAACTTTATTTTTTGAATGTATATTTATTATTATTATTATTATTATTATTAGTATCATTGTTATTATTAATATTATTATTATTATTATTATTATTATTATTATTATTATTATTATTATTATTATTATTATTATTATTATTATTATTGTTATTATTTATTGTATAGGTGCTTAGAGGAAATGTGGGGGAATACATGTATACATTTTAGCAATGAAATTTAGTGGAGTAAAAGTGAAAATTGACAAAATTTTTAAAACTCAAGTAAAGTACAGATACAACCAAAAAATACATAGGTACTGAAACAAAGTATTATTACTTTGTTACATTTCACCACTATGAACATCTGAGTACACATGAATCCACACCTAAAGACACCTAAAATCCCACACTGAAATCTGCTCATTATTTCAGCAGTCTCACCATCACATTTCCCCAGAGCACAGAGGACAGCCCAACTGTATGCTGACTCTCCTGATCAGCTGTGACCCGCAGCTTAAATTGCACATCAAAAAACATTAAAAAACTCAAAAAACAGTGTTAAAGGCAGTGTTAAATAATATCCTCTAATACTGTTCATATATCACCAAGTATGGCACACCCCCTTCTCCAGTCACCTGGCGTACATCTTCACCACTTGCATGTATGGACCATGTGAAAATTAGCAACGTTTGGAAAAAAGCAGCTCTCATACAAACACTGAACTCCATATCTTCATATTAGTCCTTATCATAATGCAGGACAAAATCGCCATAACAAAACTAGAATAAATAAATAGGGTTCACCTATTAAACTTCCATCTTGAAATGATATATCAGGGCAGGCAATCATTTGTGCAAGGTAAAGCAATCACTATGATTGCTATAAACACCAGTGACACTCAGTTGTTGCCATTCTTGACTATTAAGAGATTCATTGTAAAGATCCACTGATCAGCCAGCTTATTAACATTCATGAGGTGCTTTGAATTGACTGTTTATGGGTGAATGTGGGCATGCAGAGGGCAGGATGTGGGGGAGACTCAAGCACTGACAATTTGCAGACTGACAGGCGTACGCAGTTTTACAAATCTGAATATTTTTCAACTCATTTTTTGGCTGTTGTGTGTATGTGTACTTTTAATATGGATCCTTTGTACCATTTTATAAATTAGAACCTCAGTGAGCTATAAAATTTAATTCATTTTTGTGAGCATTCTGACACCACCTGAATGCAGCACAAAGACGCAAATGTAGCGGAGACATCTGCAACTTGCTCCTCAAATAATGACAGATTGTCTGTCAGTGACATTTCTGTAACATATTTTAAACCTACATAGCTTCTTACATACAAAAATGATGTTGAATCAATACATTAAAATGAATATTTTACATTTATTAATGTAAACTGATACATGATGACTTGTACTGCATTGATAACAATTTTTGTGGGGTGGGTAGCTTTTGCTGTCAAATATGCATGTACTTTACAGAGTTTCATGGAGAAACTGATCTCACATTTTGCAAATTATCAATATTCAAAAGGTGCAACACATATACATGCATCAACTCGAAGGAACTAATACTGTGAAAGAATCAGTCCGCCCATCTATTAAAAAGTGGGTGAGGCTAAGGTGATTTTTTTCTCTACCTGCGCTCTGGCATACTTTCCTCTTACACTTCACTGACAACTTCCTGGATCTCTCAACACACACTCTGAAACCTCAGCACAAATTGTAACTTCACTAGCAAAATGATCGTTTACAAGGATATTATCAGCGGTAAGTAATCATGCTTTTCTTCAAAGAGAGAAAGGGAGACCAAAATTATCAGAGTTAGATCTAAGAAGAGATGTGAACATGAGGAAGTAGGTAAGACAAGGCTGGCACATGGTGTGAGAGGAGAAGCTGTGGAGGACAAGCCAGTCAGAAGCATGAGGGATTTCACTTTTGAAAGGATCAGGTGAAGATTTTGGCCTTTCTTGCAAAAAAGGGGGGAAAATTTATAGCCACAATGTCACAACAATTGACAATTGATATAATACTGCAATAATATTTCTCCATGGTTTAGGAGTTTCTGGAGAAGGTGTTCAGCAGCAGTTTAGAGAAACTTTTAGGCTCTCGCAAACATCTGGAAAATAGAGAATTTAGAGTGGGAAATGGGGAGGAAGGGGTTATTTTATTTATATAAATGAAGATTTTACTTTTAATCCAGCAGATGGCAGTTTAGAGTATTAAACACTGTAATGTGCGTCACACTCTGAAAACCACTCCCACTGGATGCAAGTTTTATGCCTTCTTGCTGGTGACAGCCGTGGCCTGAGGCATTATTAGTTTGGCTTGTCGATCCATCTGTCCCATTCTCGAGAACGTGGTATCTCAAGAATACCTTTCGAGAATTTCTACAAATTTGGCACAAATGTTCACTAAATGACATATAGATTACACTTCAGTGGTCAAAGGTCAAGGTCTCTGTGACCTTGTATCCATTTTCATGAATGGGATATATTTCAAGAAGGCCTTGAGGGAATTCATCAAGTCTGGCTCAAACGTCCACTTGGACTCAAGAGCAGACTTATTTGGTGGTCAATATTCAAGGTCATTGTGACATCATAAAATGTGTTTTTAGCCTTAACTCAAGAATAAATGAGCTAATTATGACAAAACACAATAGTCTCATAGGATAAAAATTATGAAGCAATGACATTTTACAGCCCAATTTTATAGCCCAAGCTCAACTCACTGTGACATCATAATGTGCTGCAAAAATATTTTTCTGGCCATTACTCAAAACTCTGAACCAGAAGGGGAGACTTTTGGCTATCTTGGGAAACTGCTGAAACTGTACTGATTGTATAGATTTTCTGTGCTGCTAGGGGAAGATGTATGTGAAGTTCCATGTTGCAGAATATACAGCATCCATATTTAGAGTATTGTCAACATTAATGGCTACTAATGAGCGCCGACAGACATGAATGTAACTGTAACCACAATGTAACTGGTTTGTGGAGGCATGCAACCACAAGGCGGTAAGTCTTATTTCTTCCTGGGATGGCTAAGGCATGACCTGCCCTCTGCCTTACTCTGCCTCTGATTGTCTTTACCTAAATGCAGACAGGGAAAGACTGGGTTATAATCTACTGACGTTGAGTGTAAAACCTGTTATACTAGGTGTAATTGTCTTCCACAAAGTCTTATTTAATTCTTATGAGCTATGTCTCTCAAAATAGTTTTTGTTTTATTATTTCTTGTTTTTCCATGCATGTGAAATCATAGTGGAGTGTATATATTTAAGTTGTGTGCAAAAAATACCAGATAAATTGCATCCCATATAGATTAGGTATTGGACAATGCATTTTATTTTATTAATATGGAAAGATTTGTAATAAAAACACAGATGTTGTTAGCTTAGTCTAGTTGTTGGTACGGCTGCAGACAGCGCAGCATTTACCAGAGAACTACAGGTGGCAGTTAGCCTTCCAGATTAGCCACTTGGACTAACCATAGATAGTGAATGGGACTAACTAGCTTATTGCGGCTTCCGCTGTCTCACTGGAAGATGCACCTATAAGCATTTCTACAGTAGCACTCTCAGGAATACAGTGGATAAAAAAAACTGAATACAGCATCGGACGCAGTTACTCATGGACACGAGGCCAAAAAAGTTTGACTTCCATGTGTAACATTTTCCAGATCTTTACATTTTTTAATCAAACCTAAAGGCGTAGATCGCTACAGTACGGCCCCAATTCCAAAAAAAGCTGTATGCTGTGAAAAGCAAAAATGACAACAGAATGCAAATGATTTGCAAATTCTTTATGATCCATATTCAGTTGAAAATAGTACATGACAAGATAAACTTCAATTATTTTTGTAAAATGTATACTGGTTTTAAATTTGATGCCTGTAACACATTCAGAAAATGTTGGGATGGGGGCAACAAAAGACTTGGAAAGTTGTAGAATTCTATAAATGACAGTCTCATTAACAGACATGAAAGGGGCATCCTATAAATATTCTGTTGTTCACAAGCAAGGGTAGCCACATTGTGAAACACTGGGCAAACAGTCCTCAACTCACTATTGCAAGGACTTTAGGATTTATCATCTACAATCCATGAAATCATCAAAAGATTCTGGAGAGACTCCTAAAAATCTGGAGAAATCTATGAACATACGGGGTGAAAATGAAAACCAACAACGAATGCCTGTGACCCTCTACCCCTCAGATGGCACTGCATTAAAAACTGACATGACTGTATAGCGATACTACCTCATGGGTTCGGGAAGTTCAGATCGAGATGGTAACATTAGTTACTTATTACTGTGAAATTTAAGCTTGACATCCAGTGTATGAATCTTGTAGTTTATGGCACTGTAACTTTGCTTTATGTTCATTAAGTGTGACACTGCTTCCTTCCGCAGGTGATGAGATGTTCTCGGACATCTACAAAATCAGTACATCCAATGATGGCCTCCTCTACGAAGTTGAAGGAATGGTGCGTAATTGTTACATATGTAGATGGGATTCAATTCACTTCAATTTTATTTATAAAGCCCATTGTCAAAAAAAAAAAGTCTGCCTCGGACTTTACATCATATGACATCCCTGTGTCCTTAGACCCCCCAACGACTAAGGAAAAACTGCCCAAGAACCCTGTAGCAGAGGAAAAAAATGGTAGAATCCTCAGGAAAAGCGACTGAGAAGGGACCCGTCTTCCAGAACGGACAGACGTGCAATAGATGTCGTAAAAAACAAACTACAGCAGATGACAAAAATGACATAGGAAAGAGAAAGAGAGAGATGTATTGTAATGTTATTTCAAATGACAGATTAAATGTCAACATTATTTCAGTTTTATTTAGCTGCCCTTTATTTTGCTTATTTTAGGAGATGAAGTGAAGCTCATCCTCAACACGGCTGAGCCAAATGTGTAATGACATGGCCGCATGAGCTCTAACTTTTCAACATGAAGCTATATGATCTATCTGACTATCTATCCACCCATTTTCACTGTCATTCACCATGAGCTCATGTTCTCCACCTCATCATGTCTGTCCTCTCTGCTCCCCTGCATAATGTGTCTAGTTCATCACCAGGACAGATGACATTGATGAGAGATTGATTGGGGCCAATGCCTCTGCTGAGGAAGTAACAGAGGGCACTGAGACATCCTCCGTTTCTGGTATAAACATCGTCCTTAACCACAAACTGCAGCAGACGGGCTTCAACGCGAAATCGTACAAAATGTACATCAAAAGCTACGTGAAGGCGTGAGTATCAGTGCCTGAGGATCAGGACAGGAGGTTAAATTGGTGCATCCTCAGCTGTAACTGTGGGGTGTGTGTTGGATCTAACAGACTGATTCTTTAAAGTTGGTCATTTCTGTTTGCTTGTTCAGCGTTCTGAGCTGGCTGGAACAAAACAACCCAGAGAGAGTGGAGACCTTTAAGAGGGGTGTCACACCAGTAGTTAAGAAGATCGTGTCAAACATAGATAACTATCAGGTATCATGATTATGTAAAATGAGAGCTTTACCAAACACATTTGTAAACCATAGCTGTCATCTTCTTAACTGCACTGTCATAGTCTATGATTAGCATCTCTTTTCTGACATCTACTGTTTGTCTCACTACAGTTTTTTACAGGAGAGTCCATGAACACAGAGGGCATGGTGGTACTGCTAGACTACCGTGAGGACGGCACCACGCCATTCATGCTTTTCTTCAAAGATGGTCTGCTGGAAGAGAAATTTGTAAGTACTCAGCTGAGTCTCTAAAACCCACAAGTGACATGAAGTAACTAGTTGTTGTGTTTTTTAATTTGAAATGTGATTCAGCTTTAGAAAAAGAAAAACGCATTTTTCACGCAAAAAAAAACCAAAAACATTTTGACATGTCACAGTATGAAAAGCACAGGAGTAAATAAAATAAGTGATGACTGAATTCTATTTCACTGCGTCAGTTTCAGACTCCTGATATTGTTCATGCTGACTCACTCACTTACTTGAGGCTCATTTATAACCCCTTTATGTACAACAATCCATCCCAAACACTGTAAAAATCACTGCCCTCATACTTCCATATGATCTTTATGATATATAAAAACATCCAATAAGTGGCCCTAGAGAGTCAAAAGTTTCAGACAAAAACAAACAAGGCAACAGTGAAGGAGGTCGTAAAATGTATCTTTTGATGGAGGCAGTGCTATAGATTGTGTTGGAGTATGAGATCATTTAATACATCATGACAATGTTAGGCAGTAACTAGTTACATGTAATAAAAAAAAAGTTATAGTAATAAATCAAAAAAATGTGATATAATAATAATTTAGTTACTGAAAAAAATGTAAGTTAATTAGTTACTAAACAAAATGTTGGTGATTACAAAGGGGTTACATATGAAAAAGACATTTTTAGCAAAAAGTTAATATGTTGAATAAATCATTTATTTTGCTACTTTACATCTTTTTGCCATATGTATGACCCCTTTATCTGGAAGTGAATAAGACACTGTTGATGTTATCAGTGATTTTCCGTCTAAATTATATCATTTTCATCAGCTGTGAAAAAGCCAAATTTAAATGTATTTTGTAGACAAAGATATTTTTGATCTTTGCAGTTTAGCTCTTTGTGACATAAGATTGAAAAACTCTTTTAATGTATCTTAACTTTAATATTGGGGAAAAACATAAGAATCATAGGGTGGCAAAGTCATTATCAGCTTTTGTTGGATGACTTTCTTTTGGTTACTCCAAGGACAGAATCTGAGCTTCACATTTTACAATATTATAATCTAGATCATCTATTCTGTGAGTTTGCTAAACTACTAATTAAAATTGTTAACATTATGATCTGCAAACAAGTGTGGATGGTTTATGGAGAGAAAACCATGCTCTCACGAGCACTGTGTCTTTTTGGTGTATAAAGAGACCAACAGTGTTTAAAACACAGTGTTTACTATGATAGTGTTGAGTCAGTTTATGTTTAATCAAAAATGAAAGAGTGTCTGAACTCATTTCAACATTTTGTAGCCACCATCTGGTGTAGTTTTCACAGTATTATTCTTGGATGGTGCTGCTGCAATCACGCACATCACATCACGCAATGTGCGTGGGACACCACTGCTGGAGGGTGCACCAAAAACAACCCAATATGATCATCATCACTCATTATTATACAGTACGTACTGTATTAACTCAACTACCAGTTGAGGCCATTTCAGACAAAATGCGGTCTGAGCTGTGCTTGCTGCTGGTTCAGCATGCACTGTGCAGCCGCAGAATGAGCTCGCCAAATGGTGCACTTTTAAGTTATTACATTTACTAATAAAGTTACTTGTGTCAGACCAAAGTTTTTTAAAAATAAACATACATTTAACAATTGGACAGAAACATCTAAGTGGTCTTGCCATCATCACCATCAATGCAGAACTTTGAGCTCAGAAGCTTTTATATAGTCCGAGTCACTGTGACTTTACACAAACAACAACAATCAGTTTTTTGACAACTTGAACTGGTTAATTCTTCAGTGCACAGAAAATTAAGAACTATTAATTGTAAAAAGATGCTTGGAATACAAAGTATAATAACGTGTTTTCCTCTTTCTTGCAGTAACTGGAACTACATCTGTAGCGGAAGGATTGCCATGTTGCACAGTGCCTGAGCAGAAACATTTTTGTACAAATTTTTGGCCAAGGGCCAAATCAAACGTGACTCGTCCTTCCTTTTTCTTTCTGGCTTTGCTTTGTTTAGTTTATTACCCAGAATTGGCCAATTTCTTTTAAAATTTATAAAAGGTAGGACAGAGAATGAAGCTCTGCCCGTATGTGAGATGGCTTTTCTTCTGTCTGCGTACTGTCTCTACAGGTTGACCTCCTCCGGCCGCTTGTTTTTGGTTGCATTAAATACAATTCCATTTACAGTTAAAATACTTCGGGTTTCATTTGCAAATAAAATCTAAGGCCACCATTTTCTGTTTTATTGTATTTTGGTGAGATGTTCATTAAGCCTGTACATTTTCCCGGGCTACGTTCAAACACACAGGTGTTGGGTTGAATTACAGGAATAGTTCACTTTTTGGAAGTGGGTTTGTATGAAATATTTTTCCATAGTCAGTATATTAATTGCAGTAGAGAGCAGTTGGCATGCCCCCAGTTTAGAGAAGCAAAGCAATGCACTGCTGAGGACAAGGGCTGCAGCAAAACATATTTTAGCTTTAAAAACATAAAAAATCAATATCACGCTCTATATTTAGAATATTACATTCTTTATCTTGTCGTGAGACAGCTATGTCCGATGAAGAATTTAAGCTATTATCTTTGCTTTTATTCAAAGCCATCTGACATCTTTGACAGAATAGATCATTTTACCTCACAGACATGGGAGTTGCTGGTCTACTGCTGCTTTGATCAATTAGTTTGTGTTATTGTATGATTTTGGTGTTTTAAAGGGTTAGTTCAGATTCACCAAAATGAAATGTGAGGTAAAATGACAAAGGAGTTGTTTGATGGCAAGGTAATGCAGTGAAGGGCATACTTAAACTCACACTGATTTTTTTCAGTGGCTAAAATACATTTTGCTGCTGACTGCTCTACAGTAGTAAATTGCTTAGTTTCTACTGCGGTACTCTTGCCTGCCTCTTTAAACTGGGGCGTGTCCATCACCATCTGCTGTAGGTAATACGCTGACTATGGATAAATACCTCATACAACCTACTTGAAAAAAAACCCAGATGTCCCTTTAAATTGTACATATTACCACAGAGCACAGTGAAATTACTTGAATGCGTGGAAAGTAATCTCTTTTAAATGGTGCTGCTGCAGATGTGTGGCCCCTCTGATACTGACACAAATGCCGATCTTTAATTTACGTGTTTCAGTGACCCATTTATCAGGACTTTACACACTTTTCTGTATACTGAGTTCATGTTATAATGACATTGTCACTTTAGTTTCATCTTGCATAAACCAAATTTCATTATGACAAAAACATGACACCTAGTGCTTAATAAAATGTAACCCCTGACCTTTCAGTGTATGTTACAGAAAGGAATCAGATATGCTGCTTTAATGAATATCAGCACAGAGAAATGAGTGCAACTAATTGTACTAAGTCATGTCGGTTGATCAATCCCCTAGAATTTAAAGTTGTTTAAACAAGGAAGCATGAAGAAGACTCGTGAATAGGTTCAGTGAACACATCAGAACACAACAACTAATGATTGTACTGTACGAGCACACCACATGTATTTCTTATGTTACCTGATGTGTCTACTAGAACCCTTTCCCTTACTCTGACTGTCAAGCTTAAATCAAAATGCTGATCTTTGGCTTTTGGCAGCTAACATGTGAGTGGTTAGTGTCACTGACAGAAATGGCGTCAGCTCTTTTTTCAATTCTGTCAGTACGAAATATTAAATAAAAATAGTTTATACACTTGGAGCAACATCACAAATCTTGTGCTGCTTTCATTTATATTACATCTGTGACATTACATGTTTTGAGTGACACTCAACATGTTTCAACTACTAAAAACAGAGAGCAGCAGCTGGTTTCTGCCCTGTGAGATTTATTGTAAATATAGTTTAAGTATATCTTCAGTTGCTATAGTAACAAGAGGCCAAATGGGTTTTCAGTTATTTTGCACTTTAATCTTTGTTTTCTCTGATTCACTGTGGCTGTTAAAATTCCCTGACAGCGGAGGGTGTCTTATTCCTTGGAATACATGAAAACATAAATGCTGTCGCAAAGCACATGTTCATACTTGCACTATACTTGTTGAACGAACAAGCCAAAAGGATTTAATCAGCTACAGCTGTTGTTCCAACACTAAATCATACAATTCATTGCTGCTGTCCATTTTGAATGTACACTATTTTTTTTTAAGTCTGTGGTTTTTCCAACTTTTTAGGCAGGAGAAGCTAGAAAAGCTTTACAAATAAACTATAATTGACCAAAAAAACCCACAATGTTTACTATGATAGGATTTTTCAAAATCAGTGGATCCCAAACTGGGAAGCACACATAACCAAAACAGTAAAATAAAGTAAAACTAAAGCTGAGTAGAGCCTCTTTACAGCAGACGTGTCAGACACAGGCATGACTAATAAAATCTTTGATTAAAGCAACGTGTTGCAGTAACTGCTGGAACAGAGAAAAACCGGTTCTCCCTATGACACACCTACTGTAACAGCCGAAATACAAAGGGCGTCGAAGTGACACGTCACATAGGTGGGGCAGGGTATTTTTTTACCTGCTACACACACATGCAGTGTGTGGTTGCTGCCGGCTGTACTGGACACATTACTGGTACCAATACAAATTTAATCATACATGTCAAGTCAGTCGACTACTGTCACACAGCTGCCTGTTCAGCCACTGAAGGTTCAGGGAGACTACAAAAAATTCAAAAAGTTTTAAGCTTGAATATCTCTGACTTACTGAATTCTACCAATCACAAGGTAACTGTACTCCACCAAAGGTCTGAATACATTAATAAAGACACAGCTAACAGCTTCAATCTTAGATGTCTTCTAGAGATCAACTTAAAAAGGAGAATATCAGGTCTTGCATTCAACAAATCACTTCGAAACATATTTGAATACACTATTTGCATTTTAGTCCCACCTTCCACTTCGAGACAGCCAACTGTTCTTCATTTCTCCACTTTAAAAACTTTAACTGAAATCTGTTAACAATATGTATATTATTTTATGTTAAAGGAATACTTCACCCAAAATCTGGTCATTTGTATATTAATTACCCTGTTACATTGAATTTGTAAAGAAAACACTGTTTTTTACGCATGGCTCAACAATGAAGAATCCAGAAACATTATAGATGAATTGGAGTAAAGGGGGTCCTGGCTCAACTACAGCAAAACTATATCATTTATATATATATATTTCTCTTATTATCAAGTGTGTGTTTACATAACTTAGATGTTTTGGGGTTTGTACTGCGTGCCAGATTATCCACAGAGGTCTCCCTCTTTACAACAAGTGTTTGGTCTGTCCGATCTGGGTTACTGTAGAAACATGGCGGTGCAACTATCTCGATAAACAAGGACCTGCTCATTGTGAGCATCTTTCTATGGTAGCAAAAACACAACTATTCTAATTTTCAGGTGAAATATACACAAAAGAAGATAATCTTATTAAATTTTATTAAATTATTTCTGCCAATATATCCCCCTAAATCCTTCACAGTGGATTTTTATAAAACTGTACTAGCCACTGCATAGCAGACATTTCCACCAAATGATAATCTTAACTTAAAATTATGAACTCAAAAACATTACTCCTGCTTGCATATCCCATAAACAATATTTTCTTTCTAACACCTATATTTAGAAAGTCACTGAAAGACCTGAAATGTGTATCTGTATTCTCTCCTGTGAGATGAGACTTAACGTCCGTGAGCAGGCTGAGAGGAGCCAACAGGAACTACACCGTCTGCATCTCCTCTTCCTCAGCAGACTGGTAGTGTCGGTACTCTGGCTTCAGCTCCCAGGTGCTTTTGTGGGCTCCCTTGCTGTTGTACATCCCAATTTCCCTCATGATTTCTTTCAGGTAGGTCTGGAGAAACAGGCTGAGATTAACAGACTGCAACAAACCACCTGTATCTCCTATTTGACATTTATTTCTCTATGGCTGTTAAATGTGTTACTATGCATCAGGCATACCCTGTGTCTATGGTGTTCCAGTGGAGATAGTTTTTTTTTTTTTTTTTAAAGATTACTTTTTGGGCTTTTTATGCCTTTATTACATAGGACAGGTTAAGCGTGAAAGGGGAAGAGAGAGAGAGAGGGGATGACATGCAGCAAAGGGCTGAGGTTAGAATCAAACTCGAGGCCGCTGCGGCAAAGACACAGCCTCCATACATGGGGCACCCGCTCTATCCACTAAGCCACTGGGCGCCCCAAAGTAATAGTTTTTGCTAAAATATGTTTAACTATTGCTTTAGGGAACTGTTTTAATTTTGGTAAATCATGAGTGAGTAAATAAGGTAGACCCGCTAAAATAAAGGCTATGAATGTCTTTCCCATTGCCAGTAGAGCACAGCTGTGCACACAGCTGTGCAGCTGACAAGCATGTACTTTTCTGTGTATGTGTTTGTGTGTGTCATGTTTGACGTCAGTGACAGGCCAGCAATAAGGTTAGTAAAATGTAGCACTACTGTACTTTTACTTCAATAAATGCTTAATTTAATGCTGCACTTGGATTTCTACTTTTACGTTACAAGTAGAAGACCTAAATTCTTATTCCACCACTCCAAAAGGTGACAAAATCCTCCTAGCATCTCTAACTCATTACAACTTAGAGGTTTTAATCCGTACAAAAGGCAAAGTGTTTAAAAAATGACATAATGTGGTTTGCCAGAGGTTATGTAATTATTCCTCCCTACACAGTAATATTTTAATCAGATATACTTTTTTTTAACAGTTCAAATACATGGAACATGGTCATGATGTGACACATCTGAAGCAGCATGCCCACAGCAGAGCATGTTTATTGTAAAAACTTGAACTTAAAATGATAAAAATGAATACCTCATTGTAAAAGAGGGAACGCATAGAGCAGCTTTTTTGTTTCTTTCAACTTTTTACATTAACGTTAATCAGTTAAATCAATGCATCCTGTTGTTATATGCAACCAAACCATGCATAACTAACTGCATTGTCTTTTGGAAAAACTCAATACATACAGGCCAGATTATGTCTTGGCTGACATTTTCTGCCCATTAGCAGTCTTTGTGCTAAACTAAGCTAACCAGCTGATGGCTATAGCTTCATATTTAGTCTGAGGGAGAGTATAATACTGATTAAAATGCCTGACCAATTTTAGACTACTGTTACACTAACTGGTGGTTTCCCTGCAACACGTACTCACACAAAGCTTTGTTTCTCATTTAAACCTGCTTAGACCTTTAATTTCTGTAGTGGCAGTAACATTTAGTTTCATGAACAGAGATAAATCCAACACAAACCTAAAGTCCTATTTCTTAGCAGGTGATGTAAAACACCATTCAGTTGTGCTCTGTGAGAGACCATACAGTCCAATGACCACTGGGTGTCTCCGTTGAGCTTGTAAAGACGTGTCCACTGCACCTGACGACTACCAGTGATATGATTCAAGACTTTTCATAATGGGTATTTCGGTTACTTTAGTTCACTTAATTTGAGTGTTAGCCAAGTGCTTTAGGAGAGAAATGATGGTGTGGAGTGTATTGCGGCGTTTGACTCCTACTCAGCCGATGGTTATGCAATCAGATGCAATCAGAGGGAGAGGAGGACCTCAAGGTCTCATCAGCACCTACACAATGCTGTTCTCTGCAAGCTGGAACGGATCCACTGCACTGTATCGATTCATCTCATGTTTGTGTGTGTGTGTGTGTGTGTGTGTGTGTGTGTGTGTGCGCACGCGCATGCTGGCTCAAATTTCAGCCACAAAAGATAGTGTGAACAGGCATGAACGTCGTGCCGTGGGCGATTTGTTCAAATTTAACAAAGCAAGGTGGATAGTGGGCAGGTGTATTGTTTTTTTTGTGTGTATGTGTCTTTTTTCAAGCTATATTTTTACGTGTGATTGTGTGCATGTGTGTGTCTGTGTTTGTGCTGCTCACCACAGGTTGTTTGGTGATGTCCACCAAGTCCTTAATGTTGTAATACTGGTGCTTCTCGAAGGCAGAGAAGAGCATGTCCAACACAACCTGCCGCTCAGCCCTTACCATCTTCCCCTCTGACTTCTTCTTCCTCTCATGCTCCACCTGAGATGCAGGGTCAATGTTATTACTTCTGATATTACTATTATTAATAATTACACTTGTAATAAAACTTTGATATTTTATTTTATTTTATATTTTTGGACCCTTTTCTGGACTGATAGAAACAACAGTTTTTAAAAATCTGTCCAGTTCTGAGAAGAAGTGCTGCAGCTGAAATGTAACTACTCGGAACATATTTGCTCTGTCAATGTTTGTCCCCTAAAAAGTGCTTGTTTTTGCAACCTTTAACCTCAGTTGTTATTGTAAGTGGCTGACAACATTCCCTACAGAGAAAAGAAATGTAAATCCTTTCCTTTTTCTCTGTAGGGTCTTTTCATTACACAGTATGTTTGTGTCTCAATGTAAAGTTATGACCCCTAAGATAGATTTATAGTTAATATTTATTTGTACTTTTCAAAACTTATACATTACGTTAAAATTTACTCAACATTTTTTTTTAACTGGTTAAAGTATTTTATTTGTACTTGCAATAAACTGTGCAGAGTGTTTTTGCACATTGAAAGTTTAGTCTGGCAAATGAGTATTGCATTTTCATTAAAGGTCCAATGTGCAGGATTTAGAGGCATCTATTGGCAGAAACGGTATATAGTGTTCATAACTATGTTTTCATTAGTGTGTTATCACCTGAAAATAAGAATCTTATTTCATTAACTTAGAATAAGCTGCTTATATTTACATACGCACAGATCCTCTTCCACGTGTCTCCCAGAATGACGCCAAGATTGATTGTAAAACCAGTTGCCATATTATTTTTTTATCAATTGAGTAATCAGTTAATCAGCTAACTGTCTCAGCTTTAAGCATGACACACACATACACACATACATACATACATACATATGTTTTCCCAGATTGAACACTCTCTGTGATTACTAAACTGAAATTAATGTCTAAAATTGGTAGAGTGCACCTTAAAAAAATACATTTTAAAAAGATTGCTAATAACATGATATTACATGTGTATGGTGATAATTTACAGTTCAACTTTTGACGTTCAGTCGCTGATTCAGACAGTCGTGTGACATACAATAAATGATTAATGAGACCTTTAGATTTCTTTTAACTTGCTATACATGCAGGGCAGCCCTGCAACAACCTTCATTACTGTAGTGGTTACTATACTGGTTTTGTACTTCCTACTTAAGACCATTTGTAACAATATCACTTTATCAAATGGGTCATAGCATGTTTTAGATCAAACTGGTTACACACACATAAAAATATCCACCCTTCCTGATATTAATTCTCACATTGAAATCGTGGTTGGCAACAGGCTTGAAGATGGTAGTGACGGCTCTCTCCAGCTGCTGCGACAAACGCTGTGGCTTGGTGGACTCTTCGATCTGCAGCCTGACACACACACACACACACACACACAAAAAGAAAGATAAAGTTTGCTTTGTGTTTCCGTGATCTGACTTGATGTCTGCTGACAGATGTGCCTGTCGGCACAGAGACAACTGTCAGCACCTTGAGGTTAAACTAACCAAATAAGTAATAGCAGCTGCTCTGCTTTCTATTTATTTACTGTTCATCTTGACATGGCTGAATATTAAACACATATTATACACATATACATATAACATATAACTAAATTTCTGGTGACACAAACAGGGAAGATTACAAGCCTAAAAGAAATGTTAAAGACATTATGAACTGCACTGCTGCTGCCTGATGTTGTGTCATAATTACCATGATATATTCATAAAGATATATTAAACATAAAAAGCTATGCTAATTAAGTTATTAGTAAAACAGGCTGAGGCATTACAAACTATTTCTATCAACATACTTTTTAAATATTTTATCTTATGTCTTTGTAGATGAGTCATATTTCATATTGTTTATGTTCAGAAATGCAAATTTAAAACTCATAGCATTCCAACTGAATAACAAAAAAAATCCAAAATAATAACAACCTGTGAAGAAAAACACAAAAGTAACTCTCTCTAAATGACATATATATTGGAATTTTATATCTTTAAGCAGTTTTATGTTTTTGTTTTTTCTCTCCAGTATGCATATTTATGTGGCAAGTGCTCCATATAATCACTTTAACTACAGTAGGGGCCTGCAGTGAGGTCTGTGCTAAAACACTCACACACACACACACACACACACACACACACACACACACACACACACACACACACACACACACACACACACACACACACACACACACACACACACACACACACAGACACACACACACACGTATGGCCATGACAACATAATGTCCTGCATGTTGCGTAGATTGCAATGATGGAGGGCCATTTGTCAGCTGCCATCAAAATGAGAAACTGCAAAACTGTAGTGAAAAGTGAGGACTTGTCAAGTCAAAAATGAAATAAAACTGCACAGTTCAGATTGTACTCTAAAGCAGACAGTGGTACCATTCTGACACAATGAAGGAGAATCCCAGCCATATGATAAGAACAGATATTTGTTTTTTGACGACAGATGACAGTAAAGTGTTAGCGAGGGTCAGGAAGGAGCATTTCTTCGCACGTCAGTTATGTACTCTAAGTGCTTTCCTGTGATGTGTCTTGCTGATTCTGTGTCTGACACATAACGGTCTAACACACTAAAGCAAACTGTGTTGTGGGTTTGCCTTGGGTTGTATTGTAGCAGTGCATCTGTCACAGTGATGCAGTTGCTATAGCAATACCATGCACTAACTAGCTGGAACAACAGATTCCATGAAGAGGAGACAGAGATTATTTAAAAAGGCAGAGAGGCCTCGAGTGTTTAGTGTACACAAATTAACAGTTGCAGCGATGCCCCGGTCAGCATGTCAAACTTTTCAACTCCTGCTGGAATTAAATTGCAACACTTGAATAGATTTTGTCCAGGGGTGAAAAAAACAAGCACAAACACTGCCCTGACATTTGTGTGTTCATTATTCCATGAACAAAAAGAATATCTTTGGCAACCTGTGCGATCCTTTACTGTGAAAGAGATACCGTGACATGGAATGAATATATACTTTGGCCCTACCACTAAATTTTGAGTCCCACTGTGTAAGTAAGGGTGTCTTGTTTTTTTTGAGGGGATGGGTGGGTAATGCTCATCCAGCCCTCCAGGTGGCTCTCCAAAGGGAGCGTTTTCAGATGCAGACTCCAAACGAAGCTGTAGAAGAAAATTCAAGGAATGCTTTGCAAACAACAGAAGTCTAAACCATGGATGTCTGAAAAGACCTGGATACAGCATCGGCAGCAGGGCTCGTTCATTCCTATGAGAGTTGTTCAGTGGGGCATGAAGCCAAAATGGCTCAACAGCCACGTATATAAAATTACTCGGCTGATCGACTCTGCTTGGGGCAATGCGGCTGACCTCTAGTTTAGCACTCCGCTAGCTTGAATGGGGATCGGAGACTGTATATAAAGACGACATGAGAGCTCCCCCAAAGTAAAGCCAAAACATCTTGATTACCCCCTGGTGACTGGCTGCAGTACAGGTCATGATGCCCGCGCTTTTGCTGAAGCATGACTTTTCTACGATATACGATAGAGAAGCACTTCTCAACATCAGAGAAAGTGTGGGGCTTGGACTGAATGCAGCAGACTGTGAGAGGATCCCCACAAACGGCAGACACCGAGCGGTCGGTCAGACCAAAGGGGAGAAATGAAACCGAAAGCGCCAGACAAAGAGAGGGAGGAGAGCCGGCATCAGGCTGACCCGACTTGGATCGAGAGCTGTTCCTCTACCAAGCCTTCTTCTGGCTAATGTCCACTTGCAGGAGAAAAAAGTGGATGAGATGTGATTGAGGCTCACTCAGCAACGGGAGAGCAGAGACTGCTCTGCGCACATCTTCACAAAGACATGTTTAACCCCTAACATCCTGGATCAAGCTGTTGCACTGGATGGGTGGACCTTGTTGGGAGCCATAAGGAAACAAGACTCTGATGCAAATTCAAAAAATGCACTGCAGGAGTTGAATGATGCCACCAGCAGCAACATGCCCAAGTAACCAGCGTGAATCTTCATGGTAGCTGCTGATTCTAATCAACTTATTCCTCAAGTCCCAATATATAGCTGGATCAAGGACAAATGTAATTTCATCTTTTAAACTTTGTTTTAAAAAGTGACTAATAAATCTATCTTTACCTTCTTCTGCCTTCTCCATATTAGTTGATGGGACATCGGCCAAACTAAAAACTCAAAATACACACCAAATAAATTTTTCCCAAAGATGGTTTCTGTAATTTAAGGTAGCTCATATCATCCTCAGACTGGTTCAAGTGTTTGCTTTTCTGATGAGTTTGGTTTTAATGTTTTACCTTATTTAATAAAAAATGGAATTTTCTGCCATGACAGACAGCTGTGCAAGTCAATGTGTGTGCTCGTGTTCAGTGGCACTGCTCAAGTTACGGAATTCACGTCCTCCCCACCTTGTCAAACCTTCTGATGAATCATTTAAAAAATCTGTAAAGAATTTCTTGCTGTATCAATAATACCCACCTGATCTGTGTGTGTGTGTGTGTCAGTGTGTGAACTTTAGAGTGATTTTATATTTTCATGCATATGACAATGTCCAATTTAATGTTGATCTAGGGTGGTCCTCTTGTCAAGCCCCTTGAGGGTTTTTAGGACCTCCTTGCATATTTCCCATTTTTTTATGATAATTGTAATGTTGACTTTTAACATGTGCTAAATAATAAATAAATAAATAAATAAGTTTGGTCATATGGTCGTATCGGTGGGAACTACCTCACCATGGAGATTGCTACTGTGCAGACTCCGGCTCTGAATGATGTTGCCAGTGCCAGATGGCAGCGGCCATATCCGAGATATTATGGCTTCGCTTAAGCATAGCGGGGGTGAGCAGGGAATAGTTGACCATCCTTTTATACAGTTTATGATGGGGATCAAATAATTTAATCTTGCAGCTCTTTCAGACTGAATGGATAAAATCTTGAGAGAAGCAATTCATTTCACAGGGGTTGTCCCACCAAAAAAATGTAGCCACTGATTTACAGATGTCTCTTTCCCAATTTAAGTCAATGGGAAAAAGTTTTTTCGGGCCGAATGTCATCATGTGATGAACCCTGGAAACAGCAGTACCCCTGTTTGGCCCATATGAAAGCTGGTTCCAAGCCTGGCGCATTACCTGAAGGCCTGGTGTTGACATAGACATGCAACATGGCTGCTACTAGCAACCTTGTTGTATGTGTTAAGTATTGTGAACGCTGATCTGCATGGCCGTGATCCCCATGTTTGAAGTCCCTTGTATCTGCTCCTCCATTGGAGCAATCAGTGGCAAAATAACAGTACACATGTATGTGTACCAGAGAACATTTTCTTCATCACCAACAGAGCCAGTTAGTAAATCAAACGTTTTGCCAAATCCAGTGGGAAAAAAGGTGGCAAAGTCTTTTCCTCTGAGAAACTCCACGACTGCATCATCTTGTTCATTTAATTGTTGTTTTTGACTCTATTACTGATTTAACTTCACTTATCACTATGCTTACTGTGCCGATGCTAAAGTTAACAATTCTTGCTGCTCGAGCCGCCGTTACTGTTTTGAAAGCAGCAGTATGCATGCTACGTCATCTGCTATTACGCAGTCCCTGATTGGCTGCTGACATTTTCAGCTAAACAGCTGATCCTTGTATGGCCCAACTAGACTGTGGTGGATTGAAATAATTTGGGTAAAGTCCAGACTGACACAGGGAGAGACAAGGTTAAGAATGTTTACCTGGCTAAGAGAGAGGTGACAGCCAGAAAGGTAACTGCAGTGGAGCGAGGCAAGGGAGCAAATGTATTTTTTACATTTGTCTCATATTGCAAATTTTTGCAATGAATAGAACAATAAAATGATTCAGACTCAGTGTGCAAGGTTTCTGTGCATAATATCTTTTTTTCTAGATGACAGATTAAGAAATGCATGGGAAAAAAACAACTGTGTGCAAAGGCCTAAAGATTTTTAACTCTTTCCCCTTGTGGCTCCATTGTGAAGGGCCGTTACTGAGTCGAGGGCATATCATTGAGTTTTTTGAGGGTAGGACCGAAAATTAGAGTTAGGTTTTCATAAGACACCGGGAGCTTTCTAGCGTTTACATTTCCACATATTTTGCACAAATATTATGTTATCATCCGATGCTATGGTTTTTTTAATTGATGCTGGAAGTTATATGACTATATATAACTGAAACATCAATTTGCTGCATTTCTATTTACAGTTCATTCTCTGCAGCATCCAATTATTCTAAGTCAGTGCAGTAATGAGGTACAAAAACATTAAAATTCACCTTTGTTTTGACGTATTTCAGTCTTTTCAAACTACAGTGTTTGTGTGCTAAACAATTTCAAAGTTCACTCACTTCTTCAGCTTCATGTAGTTGTCATTGACGACCGGTCTACATTCTGCTCTGTGCACCACCATCCCCTCCAGACTGATTTCATCTACAACAAAGACAGTGACTCAGCTGCTCAATCATGATTCAGACACATGCACACAGACGCAAGGAGTTTGTTGGGAAAAAAAAGGGTAAAACTTTAAGTAAAACTCCACATTTTGTTGGTGTGAAACTTGTATATACTTTTCACATTGAGTAAAACAACTCACTAACAACAGTAAAAAAGAATTGCTGCAAAATCCAGAGGAGGATATAAAATAATATAGCTAAAGAATCTAAGATCGGCACAACTGTTTGTACTTAGCCACAGAAGAGACTAAGAACACAGTGCGTATTCTAACAGAGCCCGACAGAGATGGCACAAATGCCAGAAGGACAGCCCTCTCTGCAGAACTTCGTGGCCGTTTACCAAACTGTTATGAAGAGCCACTGAGGAGGAACTACAGTGTCACTCCACATAAGGTCACACAGTGGAGGCTCTACACACAAAGCGGGAGGGTATACATAAGCAGGTAAACTGTGCAACCGTCTTGTCACGCTTCAGGCTTTTCTATAAACACCAACGTACTCCTTGCTGTTCTGGGTGTGGTCTCATATTGTGCAGCATTTCTGAGCAAAAACATAACATCCTCTAAATCATCAAACGTTATGCTATAGGAAGCATTGTGGAGCTGTGGTTGATTCATTGTCTAGTTTCTTCTCAAATGTGAACAGGGTATCTACAGCAAGGCAAATTAATTTGAATACTTTTTTTTTTAAAGACCTTTTTAATGCCACTCGGGATGAATGTTAGTTAATTATGAATCAACTTTTTTTTTTTTTTACAGTTAAGCTAAGAAAAATTTTAATTGGTGATTTCTACTACCAATGTGGAATTATTCCACTGCTTTAATACCCAGAGATTAAGATATACCAGGGTTGGTTATATTATTTCGAAAAAAAAAAAAAAGATTATTTTTGGAGATTTTACAGTTTGTCAGAAAAAAAAGCAGAAAAACAAGTAATTCACAAAATCCTACTTCCAATGACATGACATGACATTAAGACTTTCAAAAAATTGATTTCAGACATTTTAATACCATGTGCTGCTGTGCTCTGTTTTATGTCATTGTAAACTGACATTCTTTAGGTTTTGGAAAACAAGCCACATGAAAACATCACCTTGGACTCTGATAACTTGGGATGAGCAATTTTCATAATTTTTCGGACATTTTTATACAACACATTATTAATAGAAACTTAGCATACTTAGCATCCATTGAAGAGGTTATCTTGCACACCTACCGTCTTGTAATAACTTCCACATTCATAAAGTTAATCATAGTTTTTATTGATAATTTTAAAAACAAGTTCAAATAAATTATATTTTATATAATTCAATGCAGTTCAGCAGCACAATCACAACCAACACTTTTGACACAGTGTCAGCACAGTAAAGCAAAGGCTCATATATACATACATAAATACTGAAGTAGCTGTAATTTCTGTCAATGGTTCTTCTACAAAGAGCTGCATAAAGTGGAATGTAAGGCAGCATATGTCATCATGTCTGGTTTTCTTGTTTTAACAAATGTGCTAAGTTGTAAAATTAGGACCAGGGTTGGAAATGAGTGGCTGCTACACTTGCTTCCCTCACCAGACAAAAAAATTGACTATTAGATTTTGGAATCCACCAGCCATAGCGGCAGATAGGAAAAAAAAAAGTTTATATTCAACCCTGATTAGGACAATAAAAAAACTAACAAACTGTTCTGGTCCAGTCAATCAGTGCAAAGTAAGTACTGTAGTACTACCTTGAGGTATTTCTTGCTACTTTACGCTTCTACTGCAGTGTATTTTATTATTAGTTAATTTTCAGACCAAAATGTTATATGTGGAAAAAAGTGGAATTAGTGTCACCAGTTCAGCACAAATGATTCCCCTCAGTTTCTGAGTTATGGTTTTAAATAATTATCATAGAATTGTTTTTGCAGAACATTATTATTATTTTCACAGTGACAATGACCTTTGGATATAAAATGTGATCACTTCATCAGCATGCTTTTGTCTTTATGCACACTAAATCTGTCATATAGTTGTGTTTAGGCCAGGACTCTTATCAAACATATTAAGTTTGGGGCAGATTGGGTCACATACAATAGAGTTATAAACAACCTCCTATTTGGTGGCAAAACATGTAAATTTGAGGCCTCACCATGTCTACGCTGTTCAAAGGAAAAACGGCCTGAACATAGCAGCAAAAAAAAAAAAAAAAAAACTCCCTTCATGTTGGGTTAAAAGCCCTAAAAAAGCCATTTCATTTACGACAAAAACACAGTTCATGCTTTGGCCCTAATCAGATTCAGAGTAAAAATAATGGCAGAAATAAACATGATACTACCGTATTTCAACATCAGTAGGATCTAAAATGCAGCACAGTTTTAATAGAGGATTTTTATATAGTGTGTCAGTATTTTCACTTAAGTGAAGGATATAAATTTTTCTTGCACTACTATCTTTCATAATTCATTCATAGTTCCTCTCAATGTGACATTTTTAGCTATTTTTGATTTACCTTGAACACGATCTTTTCATTTGCTGCATTTCTTTTTCAAGCTGTTCTTTCATAAGGTGCTTTATCCAATTATTCATCTATCCAACCCACAACCTTTTTGTGAAACTATTTGATGCCTCTCCTGCTCCTCTCCAATCAGTACTGAGAGCCGCTGTCATTGTTTTTTTTTTCTTTGCAAATTTTGAATCGGCTGTCCAGGAAATTATGAGTCCAGTTGGTGAGCGTTGGCGTTATATTGGCAGCAGCTCGGTCTACTGTGCATTGTTGTATGATTTGGCATTGTTTGTATCTGGATACATAAAAGGTCTGAGAAGCCGCTACATTTCACACCCACCAGTTAACAGTACCAGCGGAGAGAGAGAGACACTCAAAGGGCAAACAGAGAAAGGAAGTCTACAGGGAGCGCTACAGATCAACAAACAGGCAGCGAGGCATTGATAATGAACAGACTGACAGGTCCAAATGACCTGTGGAGGAGGCAGAGAGGCTGTCAAACTTATTTTAACGTTCTCTACAATTTCCATAAACAGTTACGGAACCTCAGGTGTGAATTCCTGTCTGGTAAAACCTCTGGGGATATGTGCCAATTCTCTCCCTTGTCTTCACACTTCCCTCACTCGCATCTTTTCCTTTCATCTTCGTCTCTCCCACTTAGATGCGGGGGCGAAATGCACAGATATGATACTTGGAAAAGACGTCTTTCCCTCTCAAGCGTCATCTGAAGCAACGTAGGTTTCTGATGACGCTGGCACAGCAGGATCGCTCGTTGGTCAATTTCAGTTGCTCTACATTGTCATTTGTTCTGTACTCTGTGTTTCCGCAGATAATGTGGTTGTAACAAGTGTTCATGGCACCACTGCTCGTGCTGTCCTTGTTTTATTGATAACATAACAAACCACACGTTGGTCAAACCGCAATTAAATTTAAGGGTACTTCACTGCTCAGACACTGTGTGCACATGAGCTATTTCACTGGCAGCAAAGAATTTTGTAGTCATTCATTATTCATGTCTCCATTTGCTGAAGTTGTGTTTGTTAAGCCATTATTTAATCATTTATAATTGGAATGCCAGAAATGAGTAAGAAGTACTTTAGTCATGTTTAGTTATGTTTGGTGAAAAGACTTGTTCCATCTATATAAATGGAACAATAATCGTACGGTTCTTTTGTTAAACAGGTTCACAGTAAACCTATCTGCACTAATTCTATCGGCAATAAGAAAACAAAGTCTAGAAGTTGGAAATACTAAAACACCTGAGTTGGTTTTGTTTTTGTTAGTCCATGCTGGTATGAGACTGCAGTGTTGTGGTGATGAGACTTTACAGCAATTCAATCAACTGCAGTATCCGATCACTCACATATATTTCATGAAAAGATGTGTGCTGACCTCGTTGCAGGGTGCAGCTGTATTTTCCTGCTCAAGACTCCTCTAGGAAGCCGCCTCTCTCCTTTTAGCAGAATTAAGAGCACTGGAATGCCCTTTCCATTGGCAGGTCTGATTGGTTATTAAGTCAAATGAGAAAAAAAGGAACAGGCAATAATGAGATAAATGATCTCGCCAGTTTGCTGTGTTTGGGTGTTTTGAATTAATGAATGGAAAACAACAACAAATACTCACAAATTATATCAAAAATGCTAAATTGTTGGCAGCATGTCTGCTGAAACATTATCTATGTTAACCTGGTTCTTGTTATCCAAAAAAATGGAGAAGCCCTGAGCACAGCTGTGCCTCTCTCCTGGGTGCCAGCCAGTGCAGGTTAACAATGAATCAAGGAAATTAAAGTTCCAGCTTGTTTTGCACATCGCTTCATCAGATTTGCTCTGACCAAATCTGGTGAGGCGCTTAGTTCACTCCTTCTTTCATTTAACTGTGAACTATTAATAAGTAAGTGTCAACATGAGCATCCTGGCGTGTGCTGGAAGTTTATTTTTCTCTGGTTCTTGTTTTTTGTTTTGGCATAACGCTATTAATGACAGGACTGAGCAATATGGAAAACAATTCATATCTTGGTATTTTCAGGCTGAATGGTGATACACGATCTCAGTATTTTCTACATGTTCCACATGGGCTACATGTTCAGTTCACAGTTCAAGCCACATTTAAGATGGCAAAAGCACTTTTATGAAAAAGTGATCAAAGTTGATAAAGTTGTTTTCCATGGCATTTCAAATGAATCTAGTACTGGAAAATGATTCAAATATTTTTTATTTATTTATTTAGGCTTTTAATCTTATTTAAGCATATAGCATTAACAGAGGGACAGAGGGACGGAAGGAGCGAGAGACGCTTTGTCCCTGTTATGTAAATCCTGTATATGAATGTCTGTGTTGCTGCTGTCTCAATGTCACACAATAGACTACGACCACGAAGCAGCACGGGGCTATGATCCACCTCACAAACTAGCAAACAAACAAACGCTCACTTAACACAATAAAGCAGCTCTGTCTTCCACACATGCAGCCCAGAGCTGTGTTGCACTATTGCCATAATTTTATTCCTCTATAGACTGGTTTAACATAGCACACGCAATATATAAACCATTGTCACACTGTAGACAAACAGACAGATTAAACAAAGTAGCAGCGCTGTGTCTCTCCTAGTGTTTGAGAACTAGTGAATGAGTGAAAGGGGTGGAGCTGTGCGGAGATGTCAGAAAGGAGAGATGCACAATGGCATGGCTTTTTGTTACAACAATATTATGGAACACAACTTGACTCTATACCAATATAAGTGTTTATACACACACACACACACACACACACACACACACACACACACACACACACACACATATATATATATATATATATATATATACATATATATATATATATATATATATATATGTATATATATACACATATAGTTTTAGCCATCCAGAAGAAGCCACATCTAAAAAAATATATCATCAGTTTAAGTGTAGGCTATATTTAGATTAGTGTCACCACTTTTGCTTGCTGTCACACAGCCCTTTTAGACAGAGAGCTGGAGCCGTTATCTCAAAGCTTACTTAGCAGAACACAGGAGTTGCAGGTCTAACGCTGCCTCGATCAGTTATTGTGTAAAGTAAAGAAGGGAAAAAGTACAAACAGTGTCCACCTTAGCAGATACTGATGTTTTTAGGTGGCTAAAATACATTTTGCTGCGACCCTGTCCACAGCAGTACATTGCTTAGCTTCTATTTGGCTTATCATATACACCACCAAAGCAAGATAGTGCATAAAATAGGCACAACAGAAACGTCAGTCAGCTCGGACCTCTGTGTTTACCTATATATCTTTAAACGTTACAGTTACAGCTGAAAAAGACAACAGAAATAAACTAGTTTTCCCAGTTTTATGTATCTGGGCAATCAAAACAATGGCCAGTTGTCTTCTGGAATGTGATTGATATTTACACAAAGTCACAATAATTCAGTCTATAGCATATTTCACTGGGAGAAAATCGCTGGCAGGTTGCTGGGAAGCTCTTCATCCCATTGCTCCTTAAAAAATTTCTCCCAGCACCATGACAACAATATCTTGACGGCATGGCCCATCGATACTTTAGCTGCTGTATCTAACAGCACATACAGTAATTAAAGCACAATACTTACCACTGACAACTTTTTTCTATGCTCATTTCTGATTGGGGACAATTGACAAAAGATGCTGGCTCAGAAAAAAAAGCTGTAAGGACACTCAGCCTAAGGCCTCTCTTATTCTTTGTTTTTTTTTTTTTATTGGCAACAAATTCCATGAAAATACCAAAACCTACAATGTGTTGGTCCATCTCTCAAAACCTTTCAACTCCCTAACTCTCACTGGAAAACGTACTTCTGGAGACCTAAATCTTTCAAAAGAAATCACAAAAAACAGCCAGGCAATGTAGTTCTTAGCTAGCATAACTCAAATAGAAGTAAAAAGTGCATCTGGCTGGGACTATAACTGATAACTTCAGATTAATACACATTTGGTGCACTTTATGCACAGCAGGATGATGTATTGACACAAAAATTACCAAGCAAACATTGATTGCTATAAACCATTATATGAGCCAGTCTTTATCTTTATCTTTAATGAAAAAAGCTTTGATGTATTCAGTGTTAACCAGGCCTGAACAATGCAGGTGCCACGGTCACCATAGTAACCATCACATGCCACCTGACATCACGTGTCACGCACCGTTCCATCAAGAGTCTGTCTTTAATCTTGAGGTGACGAATGCTTTGCAGTACGTGTCACAGATCTCACTAATGTTCATCTTTGCCTTTTCCACAAATGGATGCAATTATGTGCAATTATTGGCTGGTGAGTGCCAGAGCACTTGCCAGCAACATGTCTAAAAACACACCCACACACAAGAAACATGTGTGCACACCAACACCACCAGCATCCAACACCAACCTCCCTGCTGTGCAGTAGTCACGGTCAAAAACCCTGTTTGATTTCATCAAAGGCCATAAAGAAATGAGGATCA
Organism: Plectropomus leopardus; assembly: GCF_026936395.1. Classification (NCBI taxonomy): domain Eukaryota; kingdom Metazoa; phylum Chordata; class Actinopteri; order Perciformes; family Serranidae; genus Plectropomus; species Plectropomus leopardus. Next base: position 13,465,647 of record NC_142185.1, on the reverse strand, counting down.
TTTCCCTCCCGCCACTCTCCCTGTTTATTTTTTTTCCAGAATCCAGAGGGACAGAGAAATGTCTTTTCAAACATGGAAAAACACACATACTGTAGATGGAAGGAGAGAGGACCGACATTTAATGTGGACTGACCACAGCATGTGTAGCTCAAGGTTTCTATGAGTGGGAGGACAACTTGAGATAAACAGTAGACTTCTGCCTGTTGGCTTCACTATAAAATTCTTAAGTGCTAGATCAATGTTTTGGTCCACACCTTCAGCAGACATTCAGTGTCCTAATTCTCCTACGCACACATCATTCAGAGCTGCGTGAGATTTTATTACTCTCTATCTGATAAAAAAAAAAGCAGAGACTGTAATTTGATATCCCATAACAAAAGTGAATACATTTCTGATACAGCCACATTGGATTTTAAATCTGTCAGACGGCAGCCAGCTACTGCTGGACCCCACTGCTACTACTCACACCTTAGACATAACGGACCTTGTATAAAAAGTACTCAGAAAAACACATTCGTTCTTTAGCAGCACTTAAAAGAGAATTTGTCACATTTACCAATTTTCTCTTAATTTTTCTAGGGTCCGAACAAGTTTACCAGAGGTACAGACTTTCTGTACAAGTCACACAGGCTTTGGTCAGGATGCCAGCCCAAATCCGATTTTTGTATGCAGATTGATGCGGATTGAAATAACCACATGAAATCCGATTTTTGCAAATACAATCCAAACCACATGTGGAGGTGGTTTTAAAATGCGATTCAAATTGGATTTCTACAGATATGTCTTCAGTCTGGACGCTCTAATTATTCAAATATCGACAGTCACAGACCCTGTCAAACATCCTGCGACGCATATAAAAAAATCAGCAAACCACCTGTCATTATCAAATGTGCCCAGGACGAAATGCTCCCACCAGTCAAGGCTTTGCAGATGTTGCCAAACCTCTTGCTGCATGGTGAAGCCCCCCATGGGTGCAGCTCTAAAGATGCAATTTGCAACAGTCTCCTCCGTCGCTGTGTCTGTCTGGTGTGACAGAGGAGTTCAGCACCGTGACTTGACAATGCATGTATTAGATGGCAAGATATTGTTTCTCCATTTTTCAAATGCTCATACTACCGTGTTGGTAATCCGTGTCACCAGCACACGTACTGACACCTACGTCGTCACCACAGCAACCCATGCAGATTGGTCAGTACAGTACATGTGTGGACGCAACAAATCCGATCTGATCTCTTACAAGTGACAGTGTGGACAGTCTGTCTTCAGAATCCTATTTGAGAAACAAATCAGATTTGCCTGCAGTCTGAACGTAGCCATAGACTTACAACTTATTAACTTAAAAGAATAATTGTGACATTTTGGGTATAAAGACCTCTATTTCCTTGCTGAGATAAATGAAACCTCTCTTATATCTGCCCTTTAAGTATGAAGCTTCAGCTAGAATTCAGTAAGCTTGTTTCAGGTCCCAGCTGAAATTCTTTATGTAAAAATGGAACGTTTGACCTGATGGTGCTGAGCTGCAGCTACTAGTTACGATGTTCCCCACTAAATTATGTAATTTACATGCAAATAATAAAGTGGAAAAGTTTGAGATTGCAGTTTTTATACACTTTACTCTGAATTTTAGTTGTAATCATTCTTTGCTATGTAACACACACACACACACGCACACATGCATGCACGCTCTGCCAATCATGTCACATAATAAATTACAGAGGTCTGCATGTCATACAAATAATGTCAAAATAACAGCAAGTGCAGACACACATTCATTACTATCTACCGAATCTAGACGACACTGAGCCTTTAAGGGGACTCTGGTGTGTTGCAACCTGGACCCTATTTTCCTATGTTTTTGTGACAACAATTTACAGTGTGACAGGCTACAATGTGACCACTCAGGGCAGGTACACTCAATGAATTTACATCCAATTAAAGTGCCTGTTTTTGCCACTAACTCAATAGGGCCCTATGATTTCCACAACAGGGAAACCACAGACAGAATCACACAGTAAAATTTGAATCAGTTGCGCGGATTATCATTGAATTGGCCAGACCTCTCCTCTAGCAGGTCTTGGATACAAAGCACTACCAGATTTTAGGTGTTAGTAGTATCATATTTATCAAGTGATATTACCAAGATCAGGCCGTGCAGTTGAGAGGGCAAATATGCTATGAGTTGCAAATAAATCAATCAGCCAATCAGACTTGAGAGTTTATGTAACACCTCTGTTGTGATTTAGATGTAAGCATTTAAGAAGCTGAGTGACTTTGTGTAGTCTGATTTTTAACAGCCACATTTTAGTTAAATGTATTTTTTTGGCTTTCAGCTTTGTTTTCAGTGTTGTTTAGAATTATGGAGTTATTTTGTCTCTCTCTTTCATGCTTTAACTGCAAATAGATAGATAGATAGATAGACAGATAGATAGATAGATAGATAGATAGGTTCTTTATTGATCCCGAGGGAAATTTAAGTAACCAGCAGCATAATAAACATACAGAATAGAATAAATGTACATTTAATACTATATCACTCCTCCAACGACCCCTACTCTAACTCTATTTGTTTTCTTTGGATAAAAGTGACAGCAGACATTATGCTTTTGTGTCATATATGTCAGTTCTATTTAGCACACCTTTGTGAAATGATTTATGAACACTAGTCAAAGTCAGTAACAAATTAGCTTGGATTCTATGTCATTTTTTAAATACAGATAAATCTTCAAATACATTCAGAAGTGAATTTAATGCAAAAACAGACGCATACAGACAGCGGTGCAAAAAGACCCTTGAACATTCAGTGGGTGTTGGCACATTTGCTGGAATTGCTGCAGAAACTTCTTGCATCCACGACAGAGCCAAAACATGACCACTTTGCATCCAGTGGACATTAGGAGTTACTTTAATAGGATGTTGAGTCATTACTTAGACTTCTATCTCCAAAAGAAATGCACAGTCTGTCTCCTAGTTCACCCACAGTGATTTCATGGTAATGCTGACATTTTTCTTTGTAAAACAGCAGCATTTACTGCAGTGCACGTCAGTCACTATCCAATGTTAATACCAAAAACAAACCAGCAGAGTAAGTAAGAGAGCTAATTAAAGTGTGCCATCTCAATACAGAGAGATCAGGATAAGACAGCAGGACTGAATCCAAAAATCCTTTTGCCATTTTAATCCTGTATTTAAAAAAAAGATTAATAGACAGCTTAAAAAAAGGGAAAACATAACTTAGCAGGTAGCTTGAAAAGGCAAGTCTGTCATTAACTGTATTTAAGACATATAAATATATTTACAGGCATTGCATTTAGCTAATGCTTAAAGAGAAGAGCGGTGAAAAATGATCGAGTGAAGACAGTAGGAGGAGGAGAGGGACAGATACGAAGGTGAGGAGGTCACTCATCCACCCCCTCACGCTCATCTCTTACGTCCATCTGCTCTAAGGCCCTTTCCTCAAAGCTATGACCTCCCTAATGTTAAACACAACAAACAGCTCACCGCCCACCAGGCCTCCATCCACCGTCACCCCTTCGGATAAATCGTCTCTATCCACGTTTCACTATATATCATCCACAAACACACCGAGTTGATATATATTACTGGAGCTAGAGAAATGGATGAAAAGATATCGGTCAAAGACCTTTATCAGCATGCAACATGGATGCTGCTCTTCAGTGTTGTAAAACTGTTGCAGTCTCACAGTTCTTTCTTTTTTCATTTTCAAGGTTTACGAACCTTAAGCTCCATTCAGTGTCTAGAGAAAGAATTTCACTCTCACAAACACAGGATATGATGCATTGCATAAGCTGCTTCTGTTACAGTGCCTCAGGCTGTGTGTGACCCCGGCTCACTCTGCTCTGATATCACTCCCCAATATCACTTTCTGGATGATTTCATTGTTTCCTTTGAACAACAATCTCTTGCCTCTGATCTTGACATAGACTTGAAAGAAGCCCAGAGACCTCCTCGTTATACTGCCAATGTCATTCTCTATCTTTGAGGTGGATTTAGCTTTCAGGAAGACTGTATAAATACTTTAGAAACACATGAGGCCAAGTGAATAAATGATGCATATGCACAAAAAGCAGGTTTACAGACAGTTATGAGCCAGGAGGCGAAGAATAATTTTTTTTGAATAAACTGTCAAAACAGTTGGTTACATAAGTGACCAAGCAATGAATGAGCCTGCTAATGGTCAGTTTTGAACTTGTTAGTTTGGAGAGCTCCATTTTCATCCTCAAATAACTTTATTGAGCTGAATGATGCACAATGGCAAACAAATGCCAGATGGGGTCAACAGACCAACAGAGTGAAAATCTCCATAAGCTATTGTGACTCACTGGTGCTAGCTTAGCCCGCTAATGACTTTGCTCATGAGGTATCTACTACAGTAGTTTGAAGACTAGCTCTGTGTGTTTGACTAGCAGTGACTGTAGGCTGTGAAGATGGACAGTAGACCATTACAAGTGAAGCCAGAATATCTCCATTGTCCCATGGTGGCTGGCTGCAGTATCGGAAACAAAGACTGCCGCTCTCCATGGTGTGATTTCCACCAGCAGGTTGGTTTGGTTCAGTTCAGTATGCATTTCTTTGTTTCAATTGCGAAAAACTGTGGATGGTACCTTTAGTACCTTTAGAACTGACCCCATTTTTGGTCACCCCTCTGTTGGGATCTGCTGGCACACTGAAAACGTTGAGCTTGAAGCTCTGCAGTCTGTTCATTGGCCAGTTGACAGCGAACACTCTGTGCTCAGAGCTGAGCTGGGGCTGGTTTAACCACTGTTCATACCATGACAAGCATTATATACATTAGTAAACTATAACTACAAAATGAAAGGATGTTTACAGCCTCCAGGATACCAAATGTTCTAGAACCACCACTGCTCTGGCTCAAAACATGTTGCTTGTTTGTTTGTTTGTTTTTAAATTATAGCAGCGGAGAATCGCAGACAAACACTGTTGAATTAATGAATCTCAGCTTAAAACATGTTTTTAGCCATTTGCAAGGAAGCCATTAGACATAAATGACTGCAGGCAAACCCTCCAACCAAGGATGACTGGACTGACCGTCTCAAAGAAATAAACTGTATGGAGAACTTGACATTCATCTTAACACTACTATATGAAAAATATGTAAAATACTGGCAAAATAGACTACAAATATGTGCCTAGAAAATGCAACCCATTGCGTATGTTACTGAAATGCCCTGCTTTTGTAGAAGTACTGTGATGTCTGTGTCAGCCCACACTCATTTAACATAAAAATATTAACAAGAGATATATTTGCAAAGACGCAGGTCAGACATGATTGGGTCTGACAGATTTCATCATTTTATTGTTTTTACACTAGAGGCATTCATTTATTTCCCTGTTTATGATCTTGTCATATTACCCTTTAATAAAAAGCCCTTCCTAAAGTCTATTTCAATATGAAACGTGTATAAGCTACATCGTTACCTTTCTCATATCATTGCTCATGATGATTTACAGGTTCATGTGATGAGTTAATGACAAAGCTGTTATAAAAAGCATAATGGTTGTGCATAATGACAGCTGCTCTGGCCAACATCGCCAAGGCAATGCAACTGGTAAAGGCGCTAATTGTTTGCCATTCCTTTTACTGCCGATATCTGTGGTTAACTATAAGAGTGGAAATCAGGCTTGTGCATGTTTATTTGCATGCTTGTAGTCATGGCATTAGAACTCTGATTAAAAGACAGTCATTTTTCTAAGTTTAAGCATCTGGTAAATGGACCTTAGCATAACTTGGTCTTACATCTTCATCTTAGATGTAAGTCGCCCCACAAATGTGAGATCTAGCAATCAGACTGCATGCTTGTGACTGCAAAATACTCTGAGGTATAAAATGCAACACAAAGGGTCGAGTAGACTCTTTACACACTCACACACACGTACACTCACACACGTACGTACACACACACACACACCCACACACACACACACACACACACACACACACACACACACAGACAGAGTAGCCTGGTCTACACATGACAACAAGGAAGCAATAAGTGAGGAGGGGTGAAGTCACTGATTGGATCTCCAAATATAATTTTCCATTAGAGCTCATCACTACCAAGCCCAGAGGCTGCTTCATTAAGGAAATTTAATGATTCCATTCATTAACTTTGAAGCGATTTTCCGCTGTCTGTAACTGTATTCAGCCCACTCATTTTGATTTTAACATGGACTAGCAGCAGCCATATGCAAAAAATAGGCTTCAAAGTGCTCCTAACACAGAGAAAGCTGGTGGGCAATTTAATTACAGGAAGATTAGACTGCTAAAAGTCTATTTCTCTCCTTTTATCCTGAAAATCTCCCACTCCGCCTCAACACTATGTGGCTCAGTGACACCATGTTCTCCCTCCAGCTGACTAAATGTAAGTTTAGCTTGAAAGGATGACTGACCAATTTTATAATGGCTTTATTGTCAGGTGGATTACTGTTATTAATTTAATTTTGCTGTCATTCTCAGAATTTGTTGGTGTTGTGTACCTTTCCACCACTGATCATGATACACTTTGTTTTGTAAATGCATCAGCGTTAAGTCTATTTCTTACTTTTAAAAATGCTGCATCATGGGATTTAATAAGGTAACCAAGAAAATATTTTACAAATACAAAGAAACTTTTAAACATGGTTTCATTTCTGATGTGGCTGAACTACAACTCACTGTGTTACATAATAGTATCTTTAAAAAAAACCTTTGTACCTTTAAAGTAAAATTTTACTGTCCAAGTCATATACATATATAGTACACAGAATTTTTGGAGGCTTGACTTATGATATTTTGTGAAAACATTCAAGATTTTTTTTAGGGCTTTTTGTCTTTATACAGACATGGGGGGGTGCAGTAAAGGGCTGGGAGTTGGAATTGAACACACAGCAGCTGCGGCAAGGATTAAGCCTTTGTACTTGGTACACCTGCTCTACCAGGTGAACTACTGGGCGCCACGCCAACATTTAAGGTTAAGATATATATATTTTTTTTTAACATTTTAAAAATTCCATACATATTATGAAGAAGACATGACAATAACACTCCACACAAACCTAGGGCGATATGTATTCTTTGAAAATAAAATGATATCTGAACACTTTCATCGATCAGATAAAGTTTACTGCTGACACACATACAGACAGATAGACTTCCATAATGAACAAAGCAGAGATTGACAGCTCTGAGCTCATACGAGACCCTATTTTAAGTGGTTGCCATGCCGGCTTCACAGCAGTCAGTGACTCCATGTTACACCATGAATAATTCACCACCTTTTAGAAGGAAGGAGAGTCCTTGCTAGCAGCATTTTGGAAAATTTAATTCAAACGTCCTAAGATGTCAGTGCGATAAAGAGACACAACAGCTGTGACAAACAGATTCTCACTGACTTTGAAGATAGCGATCGTCCTCGATGAGCCAGTTTTAATGAACAGGAGGCAGAAAGCAGGTCAAACCTCCCACAATCCTCTCTGCTGCATCTTGGCCTCGTTTGCAATTCCAATTGAGTGTTGATGATGATACCACTAATCATTTATGATTAGAAAATCGCAGTGGAGACAGAGAGAGAGCTGTCACTCTGGGATTTTTTCCCAGATAAACAGTCACACAGAAAGCAGTATTGCAGTCTCCCGCTGGGTTTGAATTGAATGTTTTAGTTTTAGTGAATCTTCAGTAAATTGTTCTGCAATAAACTTCCACTTACAACTCAAGCTCTTAAGGGTAACTAGTTAATAAGCTGCTGCACAAATGTGCCATACCTGTTGCTCGCTGTTTTCTTTAAAGGAAGAAAGAGTGGTCTACAAAGCAGACACATCAGAATTTCTTAGAACTTGGCTTGTGTCTTGCTTGATTCTCACCACAGTAACTTAGGACAAGCTTAAGCCTTCAAGTTTAAGACTTGAGACTTGCTTGTGACTTACTCCCATCTTTCCTACTGAGTTTAATTGCTTTATTTTTATTTAGTTTGCTGGGGGAATGAACAAGGATTATTTCCATCATTGCGTTATTTCTCAAATAAATTTAGAATTTGTTTCCAGCATCTAATGCTAACTCACTGAGCATCACTGAGCTGGCTTACAGGTCAGCCAAGGAGAAAATCATGTTAGCAACTCGTGCAGCATTTGGTGTGAGTTTCTGAGTGTTTAAGATAGCTCGCCAAAAAAACATTTGAAAAACTCAACATCAATGACTCTTGCCAGAAACCATAGAACAGAAAACAGAAGAGAACAGAAGAGAAGAGAAGAGAACGGAAGAGAACAGAAGAGAACAGAAGAGAACAGAACAGAACAGAACAGCATAGAACAGAACAGAACAGAACAGAACAGAACAGCATAGAACAGAACAGAACAGAACAGCATAGAACAGAACAGAACAGAACAGAACAGAACAGAACAGAACAGAACAGAACAGAACAGAACAGAACAGAACAGAACAGAACAGAACAGAACAGAACAGAACAGAACAGAACAGCATAGAACAGAACAGAACAGAACAGAACAGAACAGAACAGCACAGAACAGAACAGAACAGAACAGAACAGCATAGAACAGAACAGAACAGAACAGCATAGAACAGAACAGAACAGAACAGAACAGAACAGAACAGAACAGAACAGAACAGAACAGAACAGAACAGAACAGAACAGAACAGCATAGAACAGAACAGAACAGAACAGAACAGAACAGAACAGAACAGAACAGAATAGAATAGAACAGAACAGAAGAGAACAGAAGAGAACAGAACAGAACAGAACAGCATAGAACAGAACAGAACAGAACAGAACAGCATAGAACAGAACAGAACAGAATAGAATAGAATGGAATAGAACAGAATAGAACAGAACAGAACAGAACAGAACAGAACTGATCTTTATTGTCCACCAGGGTGGAAATTTGTCTTTGGCCTACCAAACACAGAAGACAGCACAATAAACTGCAAACAATCAGTTGGTAAATCATGGTCTATAATCAACAGACTTTGTTGTGAGCAGTTTCATGTGGGAACTATTTTCTGCTAAACTACACCTGCCCACAACAAGGTCTGTGGATTATCTTGAGCAAATGTGTTTTGAGCACCACAAGCCGATTGCCATCTACTTCTATTATATTCAGGAGAAGTGAGACATCGCTATGGCTGATATCTCAGACACTCAGCAACTCACACCAGAACAATCTAGATTGATTTACAGCAAATAAGTCAGAGGGAAAATATGTACATAAGATTTCAGAGTAAACTTGCCCTTTAAGAATAAAATATGAAATTTCTTAGAAATGAAATTATGAGAATTAAGAGGCCTCTTGAGAAATCACAGTGTTTTGATCCTGCATTACAGAGACTGAGCATCTTGAGAGACATGTTTAGGATGACTGATCAATATCTCAATGGTCATGATAAATGAAACATTATAAAAAGCAATATATCACTCACAAAAGGGTCATTTTAGCCAATAATATTTTTTTATTTTTATATAATAGTTTTTTTAATATTATTTTTTACTTCAAATTATCTTTGTATATTCTGAAGTGTATTTAATATTTATTAATATGGATCCAGAACAATATATATCGTCTCTTCTTTTTCATTTGTGTTGCTGTATAAACAGGTGCATGGAGCAGCAACTTAAGTCCTGCATCTACTTTGCATATGAACAGACTGTTGATAAGAAGCCTGAAGTGTGATCCCACTGACTTTGAAAAGGGCAGGATCGTGGGCGCCAAGAGGGTGAAACTGAGCATCATCAAAACCATAAAATTGCTAAGCTTTTCTCAGTGATGTGGACCAGAACATAATGCACCCCATCCAACCGTGGTCCAAGTGAGAGCTAGAAATCAAACAGTTACCTAACTATAAGTGAACCTGCATGCAACACTGGTAAGAGCAAGTAGTAATTATGTAGCATACGCCCACTGATGCACAAAGTTCTTTTTTTTGTATGGCCATGCAGCTCTTTTGCAAAGTCAGTCTCCCAATGTCTAGAAACTATCTTCAGCAGTCCTCTGAGGTACTGAAGAAACTTTTCATTTGGACGCATAGTTTTACATAAAATTCACAGAGTTAGAATTCTGGGTATGTATATGCAACCTCTTTCTGTTCTCTACTTACTTATAATCTTTTTATTATCTGTCATTGCTGCTTAAAAAATGTCTGACAGCCCAATTTCCTCTCTGGCATAATTACATTTTTATCCAATCTGATCTAATTAGAGTTGAAACAATTAGTCGATTAATCGACTGAAAAAAATTAGCAACCATTTAGAGAATCCATTAATCATTTAACTAATTTTATAAGTAAAAATGCCCCCCAAAAGTTCACTGAATATTTGCTGGTTAATTTGTCTTTTAGGATAATAAACATAATATCTTTTGGGGTCTGGTCTTATATTCCGACAGAACAAGACATTTGAAGACACTAACTTAGACAGTGGAAATCCAAGTCATTATCGGTAAATACTTCTAACTATAATTTGCCACCGAGCGGGTCCAAGATATGAGTATCCCTGCAAAGCAAGCCCAATGTCTCTCCTGCCCTGCAGGGACAAACATGCCACAATCCAGGTATTTTGTCATTGCCAGACTCTTGTGCAAGTGCTGATAAATTATGTAAATGTCCTGGCATTGCCTCCCTGGTGTAAAAAAAACATCTGAAGTAGGTTACAAACCATCTGGACTGAAATATTTCTACAACAGAATTGTTGCTGGGGACAGAATCCAGTACAAACATAATGTTAGAGTGCAGGGTGTCTGCCCGACTGTTTGTGGATTAATAACAACGCATGAGCATCTGCTTCATGCTGTTTTCTGTTTCTCTTCTTAATAGGTGACTCACATGATCTGAGGTAGGAAGACATTGATAGAAAGACAGGGGTCTTGATAAAAAAAAAAAACAAAAAAAAGGATAATGTTTTTTTTTCTTTTAACCATTAACTCACCACGGGGTAGCTCAAGTAGCTAGACCATATATCCACTACACACTGATTTTTTAGCTTTGCAGTCTCTGACCAAACATGCAAACTTCCAGCATCCCCTGGATACACACCTCTAACACAAATCCGACTATGTCACAGTTAATTTAAAACAGTGGGTCAAGACTGCTGCCCCAGAACGATCATTTACAATCTGCAAGAGTGGCCAGTATACGCAAGTGTTGAAGTTTATGTCTATACAAAACACATCCTTACACATCATTACTCACACATTGTTACCAGTCCAAAACGATATGGTGCCATGCTTTACTTTTTCGGGCTCTCTGTGTATTTCTGTAAGTTCGATATACAGTGTGATTTTTACTAGGGATACCCCTTGAAGGCATGTGATTTCAATCATCAGTAAGAGACCTTCAGCAGACTTAGATTGCTTCAAGTTGAGCAGTCTTTTTTATTTTTATTTTTTTCAGGCTTGTGAGTGTGCTGTGCAGATGTGAGTGGTCTTTACTTTCATGCTGCTCTTTGGTCAGAGAGCCCTAAGGCTCTGAGATAAAATTATCTTCTCTCTCCTGCTTAGAAGTGGTGAATTTACAGCTCACAAAAACTTCGTACAATACAGTCTATGGCTTTTGTTTTATATCTAATGTCTGCAAAAAATGTTGCACACTGTAGAGCCGTTGTTAGATCAGTTAGCTTGCTTACTATATTCCCCTGATGCCACTGTCACACTGAGCCCATTCAAACTGAAAAAAAAGTCAAATATTGGTTTTTAATTGTCTAATCTGATTCATCTGACATAATTCTGAGTCATATGCAGCCCTACCTTTTACACATCTGCATTTGCACTGAGTAAGACACTGCTATGTCAAACTCTCTCTCTCTCTCTCTCTCTCTCTCTCTCTCTCTCTCTCTCTCATGGTATGAGATGTGCTACAGGCCAAACCATTAGCAAATTCAAAATCTGTCCTTCATAATC